>NC_041386.1:649536305-649544444 GCF_002162155.2 Triticum dicoccoides
CGCCGCCGCCGCTTGCCGCCACCGCCGAACGCCGCCGCCGCCGCCCCCACAAGCCGTCGCCCCGCCACCTCGCCTCGCCGGAGCCCCCGCCGGAGGTAGCACCCGGTTTTCCCCGTCGCCATTTTTTTAAACCGATCGGTTTTTTTAGAAAACCCTATATCCATTTTTTCCGGATTCGCCAGTTTTTTGGTTCTTCTAGTTAGCGGACGTTCGTCCGTACGTTCGTTTTAACGAACGGTTTTCGCCCATTTGTTATAGCTAACGAACGCTCGTCCGTTAGTCTGTTCGTCAGTTTTCTTTTATCGGATTTATTCTGCGATTTTCTGTGATCGCGATTTCTGATCCGATCTTAGTTTCTGTTTTTCTTTTCGCTCGTTAGTCGGAATCAGGCGATTCAAGTACCTGGAGTTTCGTCTCGAAACCCTCCTTCCGTTAACCAACTCAAACAAGTTTTTGCTACTGTAAAATTTGACCTAGTTTCAGATTAGTAACCGAAGCTTCTTTCTTTCGCCGTTTGAGTTTCGTTGCTCCGTTTGATTTGATTCTTTTTGCGTACCGGAGTTCTTAATTTGAACTTTTTGGTCAACCTCTTTTATTTTAGTTTTTGCTTGTGCATTGTAGCTCATTACTTATGTATGCTATTGTTTGCTTGCGATAGAACACCCGGAGTGCGAAGCGTGCTACTACGAGTCCCTAGGTTTCGCAGATCGTCAGCAAAGCAAGTAACACTTTGATCATACCCCTTTTATCACCCAATTTTTATGCATTAGTTCCAATCCTCAAACATTGCATGATTAGGATGTCATTAACTTGTGGGTTGGGAAATAGTTGTTGAGGTAGAACCTATTGCCCTGTTACATTCAAACCCTTGGGAGTTACTCTACGCGTTGCTTATATTACTATGCTATGCTATGCTCGTAGACGTGGTTTAGGTTTGAGTGAAATCCATGACAGATGTGAGTTGTTAATTAATGGTTCAACTTAAGGTGGCAACTTAAATTAACAACTGGGTGGATTGAGGCACCTGGAGTACCCAGTGTTGCCTGTATTTTTTGGAAATCCTGGAGTACCCGTGTGATCTTCCTATGGACCGCCACCCAGGCTCAAAGGGAACTGAGATGATTCATGCTAGTAACTTCCGTGTGCAGCCACAAGCTATTATGGGCTCTAGCATAGTTGAGTAAGTTACATGAAGCTCTTGAAGAGGCAGATCAACATGTAGTGGGATGTAGGTTTGGTATGGTCTGTCCGGAGTAGAGAGTTAATGTTTCTGAAAGACTGTGTCTCGGTCATCCGTTTCTCAAACACTCTCTAGTGCGAGAAATCCAACGGAGGAGATCAAGTCTTGTGAGGAAAAGTGCACAAACCTCTGCAGAGTGTACAATCTAATCATGGTTAGTCGTGTCCCCGGTTATGGACAATTCTTGAGTATCTAGTACTTGGGTTATCCCATGTATCTCATCACTTTTAATTAATACTGTTGGTTTGTTAATCACTTTAATTGGGATTTAGTTGGAGGAACTTTCTCAATGATGTTTCAACTACGATGATAGTAAAATTAAAATCTATTCCTTTGTTCTAGGGAAAAATTGGCTTTTCGCAAAAACTATAAACCATAGAGCTTTCCACCAGCCAAATATGCATGTAGTGATAGCATTATTCTGTTCTTGCTCTACTGTGTTACTTTGCCAGCATATTCCATGTGCTGACCCGTTTTCTGCTGCAACGTATTATGTTGCAGACTTTTCAGATGAGGAGTAAGGTTCGTTATGTCGTTCCGTGCAGCTCAGCTATGCCATTGGAGTTGATGGACTCACTTCATCTTCCAAGCCTTCCGCTGTTATCACATTAGATGGCCTTAAGCCATATTATTGTAATAAGTTCTCTCTTGAGACATTCGATGTAATAAGTGTGTGATTGCTACTCTGTTATAAATCCTTCGAGTACTGTGTGTGTCAGCATTACCGATCCAGGGATGACACTGAAGCACAGAGACTTGACCATCTGAGGTCGGGTCGCTACAAGATGGTATCAGAGCACACACAGAGTGTAGGACACGACCACTAAGATAAACCCTAGGTCACACCTCTCTTCTCATTTCTGACTCCTCTCCATTTTTTACTCTTTAGGATGACGGAGATGAAGAACAAGTTTGCACAACTGGATGAAGACACACCTTTTGGACGCCACTTGAAGGAAGTCACTAGATACTTAAACATTGGAATACCAAGCTTCACCGGGACGTACAACTCCACTTTACCTAAAGAGGAGCGCTGGATGATTCAAGTACAAGTTCCAGGAAGGACGTTCTCGTCAACTTCTAAACCCATAGAGTTTTCTTTCAAAGCACCCACCTGGAGTCTAGGCAAGTGCATGGCAGCCCACATTACCATTGGACGCATTGGAGAAGTTTACATCAGGGAGCTTAAGGACACTATTTACCAAATATGTGGGCGCCGAGACGAGCAATGGGAAGTAATCAGCACCAGGAAGGATATATCCATTACAGCTTTCATCCAGGAGTTAAACCAGCACATCCGACGTCAGGAAAACCAGATGTGCGCGGACATGATGGACTTGAAGAAGGCAAAGACTAGGATCATTGAGCTGGAGGAAGAACTCAAGTTTGTACGCGATGGATACGAGGAAGAAATCAAGACATTACTACAGAAGAATGACGACTTAGTCAAGAAGATCGGAGTATTCATGGGAGGACCAGCACCAATAGAAGAAGAAGAAGAACCCAAGGAGATACGCCCCGAAGACTACATCATCATCGACGACACCGATTCCGATCCTAGTGATGATGACTTTGAAGACGAAGCTGGAACAGACATCATGGAGTCTTCCACCGATCAAAATTTCTAGATGACTAGCATATATCACTAGTATTCCCCCATGTATTTAGTAGTAGATGAGCACTTGTGCGATAGTTCTAGATCGTTTGTATGCCCTTGCTTTATTGATTGAGTGAAATGATTGTGTTTGTCTCATGTGCATATGGGTAGTGTTTTCTCATTAGACCCCTTTTCTATTCTAAATCTCTTCCATCTAAACCCCTCAGATGCCTCCGAGACGTGACACCGGTTTTGCTTTCCCACTGGAGCTCACCCAGTTGATCCAGCAGTAGAATACTTTGATGCAATTGCTAGTTCAGAACCAGGGCAACAACAATAACAACAACAACAACAACAACCCGCCGCCCGTGGACAACCTAGCCTATTTTCTAAGGTTACAACCGCCGGTGTTTTCCAGTAGCACCGAGCCCATAGTTGCGGATGATTGGCTATGCCGTATTGGAAGGGAGTTGACCACCGCAGGTTGCATAGATGCTGAGAGGGTGTGCTTTGCCGCACATCAATTGGATGGACCAGCAGCCTCATGGTGGGAGAATTACACATCCACTTTTCCTATAGCCAATGTCACTTGGGACCAGTTTCAGCAAGCTTTCCGCACAGCCCATGTCTCCACTGGAGCTATGCAAATGAAGAAGCAGGAGTTCCGCAACTTACGCCAGGGGAACCGTACTGTGGCCCAGTACGTGGACGAGTTTAGCAAGTTATCTCGCTACGCCCCTGATGATGTGGCCACAGATGCCGCGAAGCAGGAGAAGTTTATGGAAGGGATGAATGATGAGATGAGTATGCAGTTGATGGTAGCAACCTTCAACAACTACCAGGAGTTGGTAGATAAGGCTCTTATGATTGAAGGGAAGAAGCAGCAGATTGAGAGCCGCAAGAGGAAGTATGGATAGGGGAAGTATAACCCAGGAGCTTAGCAGAAACCTCGCCTAACCCCGAACTCAGGAGGACTTGTTCATAACCATGGAGGTCACAACCACACAGGAGGAGGATCGCATAACCACAATGGTTCTAAGAATGGGAATGGGAACAGAACCAACAATAATCATAACCGCCCGAACCCAGCCACACCCGCCAAAAGTGACTTAAGTAATGTTACTTGTTTCAAGTGCGGGAAGACTGGACACTACGCCACGGAGTGCCCTGAAGGAAAGAATGGAAATGGAAATGGGAGCGCTGGGAAGAAGCCAAATCCATTCAACAAAGGACAAGTGAACCACGTTAACCTGGAGGAGGTTGAAGAGTAGCCGGACGCGGTAATATGTAAGTTTTTGGTTAAGTCATATACCGCTCTTGTTCTTTTCAATACTGGTGCATCGCATTCATACATATCAAGGGGATTCGTGGATAAGTTTAAACTACCAACCCAAACCCTTAGGACCCCTCTTTTAGTAAGTTCACCCGGAGCAGAGTATATGGCTAGCCGATGGTGTGACCAGATACCCTTAACCATTGGTACACATGTTTTTTCGTCCGACCTAATTATCTTGGAGTAACAAGGACTGGATGTGATATTGGGTATGGACTGGATGTCAAAGTTTGGAGGAAGCATTGACTGTGCTAGTAAGTCGATTTATCTCACCACCCCGGAAGGAAAAAGGATTAAGTATGTATCTAGGCATGTGCCTAGGAGGAGTCAAGAGAATGCCCTTACGGGAGTTGTTCAGGAGGAAGTGCCTGTAGTGAAGGATTACCTGGATGTTTTTCAGAGGAGTTACCAGGCATGCCACCGGATAGAGACATTGAGTTTTTGATAGAGCTATTGCCAGGTACATGACCAATATCCAAGAGACCCTATCGGATGCCCGCAAATGATCTGGAAGAAATTAAGAAACAGATCAAGGAGTTATTGGAGAAGGGATACATTCAAAGAAGTTCATCACCTTGGGGAGCCCCAGTACTTTTGGTTGAGAAGAAGGATAAATCCCTGAGGATGGTTGTTGATTATCGAGCATTAAATGAAGTGACGATTAAGAACAAGTACCCACTGCCGATGATCAACGATCTGTTTGATCAGTTGCAAGGAGCTAAAGTGTTTTCGAAGATCGATTTGCGATCGAGGTATCATCAGTTGAAGATACGAGAGAAGGATATACCGAAGACAGCGTTCACAACACGATATGGATTATACGAGTACACGGTCATGTCATTTGGACTGACTAACGCCCCTGCCTATTTCATGAGCATGATGAACAAGGTGTTCATGGAGTATTTGGACAAGTTTGTTGTGGTGTTTATTGATGATATTATGGTATACTCGAAGAACGAGGAGGAGCACAAGGAGCATTTGCGCTTAGTTCTCGAGAAACTCAGGGAACACCAGTTGTATGCTAAGTTTAGCAAATGCGAGTTTTAGTTGAAGGAAGTCGGGTTCCTTGGACATGTTATATCAGGAGAAGGTATAGCAGTAGACCCCAGCAAAATTCAGTCAGTCACTGAATGGTTGGCACCCACTTCAGTTAGCGAGATCCACAGTTTTCTTGGACTCGCAGGATACTATCGGAGGTTCATTGAGAACTTTTCCAAGATTGCAAAGCCAATGACTGAACTGTTAAAGAAGGATACTAAGTTTAAATGGACAGAAGATTGCGAGGCAAGTTTCCAGGAGTTGAAGAAATGTTTGACTACAGCGCCAGTGCTAACACTGCCAGATATACATAAGGAGTTCCAAGTGTACCGCGATGCCTCATACTTAGGACTTGGATGTGTGCTTATGCAGGACGGGAGAGTTGTTTCGTATGCCTCACGACAACTAAAACCTCATGAGTTGAACTATGCCACACATGATTTGGATTTATCAGCCGTAGTGCATGCATTGAAGACCTGGAGACATTACCTTATTGGAAACCGTTGTGATGTGTACACGGACCATAAGAGTTTGAAGTACATTTTCACCTAGAAGGAGCTGAACCTTCGACAGAGGAGATGGTTGGAGCTTATAAAGGATTATGACATGAAGCTACACTATCATCCAGGAAAGGCCAATGTCGTAGCAAACGCTTTGAGCCGGAAGAGTTATGCTAATATCCTTGAAAGCAAGGGACTGCCGAAGGAATTAGCAAAGGACATCATGGAACTTCGATTGGAGATTGTTCCTAGAGGATTTATTGCAACAATGGAGGTCCAGTCGACATTGCTGGACAAAATTCGGGAAGCTCAGAAGGATGACAAAGAGATTGTCGAGATAAAGGAGAAGATGGGCAAAGGAAAGGCCAAAGGTTTTCATGAGGATGAGCATGATACCTTGTGGTTTGAGGACCGAGTTTATGTGCCCAATAACCAGTAGATCAGGAAGTTAATACTTCAAGAGGCCCATGACTCACCATACTCGATACACACCGGAAACACCAAGATGTATTTGGATTTGAAGGAACGTTTTTGGTGGACCGGTATGAAGAAGGATATTGCCGAGTATGTAGCAGTATGTGATGTATGTCAGCGCGTGAAGGCAGAGCATCAGAAGCTAGCAGGACTGTTACAGCCTATGCCGATACCCAAATGGAAGTGGGATAAACTGGGCATGGACTTTATCACCGGATTGCCCAGGACCAAAGAAGGATATGATTCCATATGGGTAGTAGTTGATCGCTTGACCAAAGTAGCTCACTTCATCCCAGTAAAAACCACCTATACAAGTGCAAAGTTGGCCAAGATATATATGTCCAGGATAGTATGTCTGCATGGAGTTCCGAGGACCATCTTATCAGATCGAGGAACACAGTTTACCTCAAAGTTTTGGCACCAGTTGCACCAGACTTTGGGAACGAGATTGTTGTTTAGTACAACATTTCACCCGCAGACGGATGGACAAACAGAGAGAGTCAACCAAAATTTGGAGGACATGTTGATAGCCTGTGCGCTAGATTATGGATCTAGTTGGGATAACAATTTGCCATACGCAGAGTTTTCATACAGCAATAGCTACCAAGCCAGTTTGAAGATGGCACCGTTTGAAGCCCTGTATGGACGAAGGTGCAGAACATCGTTGATGTGGGACGAGGTAGGAGACCGACAATTGTTTGCACCAGACTTGATCAAAGATTCTGAGGAGAAGGTTAAATTGATTCGTGACAGACTGAAGATTGCTCAGTCCAGGAAAAAGAATTATGCTGACTCAAAACGCAAGGAGGTAACCTATGAAATTGGAGATCGAGCATATCTGCGAGTATCACCCTTGTGAGGAGTGAAACGTTTTGGAGTTAAGCGAAAGTTAGCCCCGAGATTTGTAGGACCGTATCGTATTTTGGAACGGATGGGAGAAGTTGCCCACAAGGAGTTACCAGAGGGATTGTCAGGAGTTCATGACGTGTTTCACGTTTCACAGCTGAAGAAGTGTCACGCTGAGATGGCAGATATACCGCTAAGAGATACAGTACCCCTGGAGGCGATTCAGTTGGACAATGATTTGACTTATGAGGAGAAACCAGTTAAGATTCTTGAGTTTGCCAGCAGAGTCACCCGCAGTAAGGTTATCAAGTTTTGTAAAGTTCAGTGGAGCCACCATACTGAGGATGAAGCCACATGGGAACGAGAGGATGATCTTCGCAAAGACCACCCACACCTATTTTCTAGCCAACCCGAATCTCGAGGGCGAGATTCATCTTAAGGGGGGTAGGTTTGTAACATCCCAAATTTTCAATTTGGAATGTTATACATAGTCATCATTGCATATCATGTTTTATTGCTTTTTCGTTCCGTAATCCTCAAAAATCCTAAGCAACTCAAGGACCCTCGGAGAGAGTTGGGGATTTCCCGGTTTTCATATTTGATTCTTATATCAAATTTTGAAACGAGGATTTTGGTTTTAATTATTTTTCTCTCCGAAAATATTTCATATCTAAATACAAGAGAGGAGATAATATGACTTCTCCAAAATAAATGAAATATTGGAGGAAAAATAAAAAAAATCAAATATTTGTTTTATTTGGATTTTATTTGCAATTTTGTTTGCATTAGAAAAATTGCACATTTTCAAAATTGCATTTTAGGGCCAAGAAAATGTTCATCTTGTTCTAAATATTTTATTTAGACGGTGAAATTTATTTTGGCATTTTTAGATATTTATTTATTGTTCTAGGATTTTTCTTCTGTCGGCGAAATTATTTTTCTTTTTTAAAAAAGGGTTCCCGTGCCCGACTGGGCCTAAGGCCCAGCCGAGCCAGGCCGCCGCCGCCGCCGCCGACTCGGACGAGGAGTCTGAGCCAGACTCTACCGCCGCCGCCTTGGCCCCTCCTCCAAGCCGCCCCGCCCCGCCCTCTTTATATACGCACCGCCCGAG
>NC_041386.1:649544920-649597613 GCF_002162155.2 Triticum dicoccoides
GCCACCTCGCCTCGCTGGAGCCCCCGCCGGAGGTAGCACCCGATTTTTTTAAACCGATCGGTTTTTTTAGAAAACCCTAGATCCGTTTTTTTGGATTCGCCGGTTTTTTCGGTTCTTCTAGTTAGTGGATGTTCGTCCGTACGTTCATTTTAACGAATGGTTTTTGCCCGTTAGTTACAGCTAACGAACGCTCGTCCATTAATCTGTTCGTCAGTTTTCTTTTATTGGATTTATCCCGCGATTTTCTCTGATCGCGATTTCTGATCTGATCTTAGTTTCTGTTCTTCTTTTCGCTCGTTAGTCGGAATCAGGCGATTCAAGCGCCTGGAGTTTCGTCTCGATCCCCTCTTTTCGTTTAACCAACTCAAACAAGTTTTTGCTACTTTAAAATTTGACCTAGTTTCAGATTAGTAAACGAAGCTTCTTTCTTTTGCCGTTTGAGTTTCGTTGCTCCGTTTGATTTGATTCTTTTTGCGTACCGGAGTTCTTAATTTGAACTTTCTGGTCAACCTCTTTTATTTGAGTTTTTGCTTATGCATTGTAGCTCGTTACTTATGTATGCTATTGTTTGCTTGCGATAGAACACCCGGAGTGCGAAGCGTGCTACTACGAGTCCCTAGGTTTCGCAGAGCGTCAGCAAGGCAACTAACACTTTGATCATACCCCTTTTATCACCCAGTTTTTATGCATTAGTTCCAATCCTCAAACATTGCATGATTAGGATGTCATTAACTTGTGGGTTGGGAAGTAGTTGTTGAGGTAGAACCTATTGCCCTGTTACATTCAAACCCTTGGGAGTTACTCTACGCGTTGCTTATATTACTATGCTATGCTATGCTCGTAGACGTGGTTTGGGTTTGAGTGAAATCCATGACAGATGTGAGTTGTTAATTAATGGTTCAACTTAAGGTGGCAACTTAAATTAACAACCGGGTGGATTGAGGCACATGGAGTACCCAGTGTTGCCTGTATTTTTTGGAAATCCTGGAGTACCCGTGTGATCTTCCTATGGACCGCCACCCAGGCTCAAAGGGAACTGATATGATTCATGCTAGAAACTTCCGTGTGCAGCCACAAGCTATTATGGTCTCTAGCATAGTTGAGTAAGTTACATGAAGCTCTTGAAGAGGCAGATCAGCAGGTAGTGGGATGTAGGTTTGGTATGGTCTGTCAGGAGTAGAGAGTTAATGTTTCTGAAAGACCATGTCTCGGTCATCCGTTTCTCAAACACGCTGTAGTGCGAGAAATCCAATGGAGGAGATCGAGTCTTGTGGGGAAAAGTGCGCAAACCTCTGCAGAGTGTACAATCTAATCATGGTTAGCCGTGTCCCAGGTTATGGACAATTCTTGAGTATCTAGTACTTGGGTTATCCCATGTATCTCATTACTTTTAATTAATATTGTTGGGTTGTTAATCACTTTAATTGGGATTGAGTTGGAGGAACCTTCTCAATGATGTTTCAACTACCATGATAGTAAAATTAAAATCTATTCCTTTGTTCTAGGGAAAAATTGGCTTTTCGCAAAAACTATAAACCATGGAGCTTTCCACCAGCCAAATATGCATGTAGTGATAGCATTATTCTGTTCTTGCTCTACTGTGTTACTTTGCCAGCATATTCCATGTGCTGACCCGTTTTCAGGCTGCAACGTATTATGTTGCAGACTTTTCAGACGAGGAGTAAGGTTCGTTAGGTCGTTGCCGTGCAGCTCAGCTATGCCGTTGGATTTGATGGACTCACTTTATCTTCCAAGCCTTCCGCTGTTATCGCATTAGATGGCCTTAAGCCATATTATCGTAATAAGTTCTCTCTTGAGACATTCAATGTAATAAGTGTGTGATTGCTACTCTGTTATAAATCCTTCGAGTACTGTGTGTGTCGGCATTACCGATCCAGGGATGACACTGAAGCACAGAGACTTGACCATCTGAGGTCGGGTCGCTACAGATCATTGCACATCCCGGTACACCGCCGGAGGCATTCATAGAGTCATATCTTTGTTCTAGATATCAAGTTGTAATATTGAGTTGTAAGTAAATAAAAGTGAGATGATCATCGTTATTAGAACATTGTCCCATGTGAGGTTATCAAAATAAAAGAGGCCAAAGAAGCCCAAGTAAAAAAGAGAGGCCAAAGAAGCCCACCAAAAAAACAAAAAAAAATGAGAGAAAAAGAGAGAAGGGGCAATGTTACTATCCTTTTACTACACTTGTGCTTCAGAGTAGCACCATGTTCTTCATATAGAGAGGCTCTAGAGTTATCACTTTCATATACTAGTGGGAATTTTCATTATAGAACTTGGCTTGTATATTCCGATGATGGGATTCCTCAAATGCCCGAGGTCTTCATGAGCAAGCAAGTTGGATGCACACCCACTTAGTTTCAGTTTGAACTTTCATACACTTATAGCTCTAATGCATCCGCTACATGGCAATCCCTACTCCTCACATTGACATCAATTGATGGGCATCTCCATAGCCTGTTGATTAGCCACGTCAATGTGAGACTTTCTCCCTTTTTGTCTTCTCCACACAACCCCCATCATCATATTCTGTTCCACCTATAGTGCTATGTCCATGGCTCACACTCATGTATTGCGTGAGGGTTGAAAAAGCTGAAGCGCGTTAAAAAGTATGAACCAATTGCTCGTCTTGTCAACGGGAGTGTGCATGATTTGAATATTTTATGTGGTGAAGATGGAGCATAGCCAGACTATATGATTTTGTAGGGATAACTTTCTTTGGCCTTGTTATTTTGAAAAGACATGATTGCTTTGTTAGTAGGCTTGAAGTATTATTGTTTTTATGTCAAATGATAGACTATTGCTTTGAATCACTCGTATCTTAATATTCATGCCATGATTGGATATGTGACCAAGATTATCCTAGGTAGCATTCCACATCAAAAAATTTATGATTGAATGGGAATCCAAATTTTCGTCCTAGTTTTTCATTCAGTTTTTTCCAACGATCAACATACCGCTTCAAATGCAACGTGTTCAAATTTGACAATTTCCCGGGCTCATTTTCCATATTTAGGGGATTTTGTTCATTTGCTAGGTATTAATGGACATAATTCAAATTTGAACAATCGGTGCATGAAAAGGTGCACAAGAACGGTCTGGAAAACCATGCTCGTGTTATTGAGTACATTCTCATGCCTTTTACAAGGAATGGGCAGATATTTCAAGGAAATGTGTGGCAATAGTCAACCATAAATGCATCGTTTACTAGGTTAACAACTATACAAAAAATGAAACACATGGTTGGAAAACATGACGCATGGCATGGTGCCATGGTATGGCCTCACCATGCCCTAGTAAAAATTGGAAAATGTTTTTCTTATGTCGTGATACGCGCTTTTCATAAATCGAACATCGACGCGGCTAATCAACGGGCTATGGAGATGCCCGTCAATTGATGTTAATGTGAGGAGTAGGGATTGCCATGCAACGAATGTACTAGAGCTATAAGTATATGAAAGCTCAAACTGAAACTAAGTGGGTGTGCATCCAACTTGCTTGCTCATGAAGACCTAGGGCATTTGAGGAAGCCCATCGTTGGAATATACAAGCCAAGTTCTATAATGGAAATTCCCACTAGTATATGAAAGTGTTAACTCAAGAGACTCTCTATATGAAGAACATGGTGCTACTCTGAAGCACAAGTGTGGTAAAAGGATAGTAACATTGCCCTTTCTCTCTTTTCCTCTCATTTTTTGTTTTTTGTTTTTGGGCCTTCTCTCTTTTTTTGGGCCTTTCTCTTTTTCTCTTTTTTTTTATTTTTTTGTCCGGAGTCTCATCCCGACTTGTGGGGGAATCATAGTCTCCATCATCCTTTCCTCACTAGGACAATGCTCTAATAATGATGATCATCACACTTTTATTTACTTACAACTCAATATTACAACTTGATATCTAGAACAAAGATATGACTCTATATGAACGCCTCCGGCGGTGTACCGGGATGTGCGATGATCTAGCATAGCAATGACATCAAAAATGGGACAAGCCATGAAAACATCATGCTAGCTATCTTACGATCATGCAAATCTATATGACAATAAATGCTCAAGTCATATATATGATGATGGAAGTTGCATGGCAATATATCTTGGAATGGCATGATAGGTAGGTATGGTGGCTGTTTTGAGGAAGATATAAGGAGGCTTATGTGTGATAGAGTGTATCGTATCACGGGGTTTGGATGCACCGGCGAAGTTTGCACCAACTCTCGAGGTGAGAAAGGGCAATGCACGGTGTCGAAGAGGCTAGAAATGATGGAAGGGTGAGAGTGTGTATAATTCATGGACTCACCTTAGTCATAAAGAACTCATATACTTATTGAAAAAGTTTATTAGCCCTCGAAGCAAAGTACTACTACGCATGCCCCTAGGGGGATAGAATGGTAGGAAAATACCATCGCTCGTCCCCGACCGCCACTCATAAGGAAAGCAATCAAAGAACACCCCATGCTTCAAATTTGTCACACGATGTTTACCATACGTGCATGCTACAGGACTTGGAAACCTCAACACAAGTATTTCTCAATTTCACAATTACTCAACTTGCACGACTCTAATATCACCACCTTTATATCGCAATACTGTTGCAATGAATCAAACATATCATATTCTACAACATTATGCCAGGCGTCATGTTTTCCAACCATGTGTTTCATTTTTTGTATAGTTGTTAACCCAGTAAACGACGCGTTTATAGTTGACTATTTCCACACATTTCCTTGAAATATCTGCCCATTCCTTGTAGAAGGCATGAGAATGTACTCAATAACACGAGCATGGTTTTCCAGACCGTTCTTGTGCACCTTTTCATGCATCTATTGTTCGAATTTGAATTATGTCCATTAATACCTAGAAAATGCACATAATCCCCTAAATATGGTAAATGAGCCCGGGAAAATGTCAAATTTGAACACGTTGCATTTGAGGCGGTATGTTGATCATTTGAAAAAACTGAATGACAAACTAGGACAAAAATTTGGATTCCCCTTCAATCTTGGGGATTTCTCTCTCGAAAGCATGGAACTTCCTCGGTGATGGTTCGATTTATGAAGGGCGTGCATGACGACATAAGACAAACCTTCTCAAATTTTTATCAGGGCATGGTGAGGTCATACCATGGCACCATGTCAGGTGTCATGTTTTTTAAGCATTTATTTCATTTTTTCTATAGTTGAAAACCCAACAAACAAACATTTGTGGTTGACTATTGCCACACATTTCATCGGAATATCTATCCATTATTCCTTGTAAAAGGCATGCAGATTTACTAAATGGCACGAGCATGGTTTTCCATGCCGTTCTTGTGGACCCTTTCATGCACCGATTGTTTGAACTTGAATTATGTGCATTAATGCCTAGGAAATGATCATAATCCCCTAAATATGGCAAATGAACCCGGAAAAGTGCCAAATTTGAACACGGTGATATGCAAGTTGTATGTTCATCATAGAAAAATCTCATGGACAAAGGACAAAGGAAATTTGGACCCCCCTTCAATCTTGTTGATTTCCCCCTCGAAACCGTGAAAATTCCTTGGTGATGGTTCATTTTATGAAAGGCGTGCATGAAGATATTTTTACCAGGGCACGGTGAGGTCATACCATGGCACCACACCAGGCGTCATGTTTTCCAAGCATGTATTTCATTTTTGTATAGTTGTTAACCTAGTAAACGATGCATTTATGGTTGACTATTGCCACACATTTCCTTGAAATATCTGCCCATTTCTTGTAGAAGGCATGATAATGTACTCAATAACACGAGCATGGTTTTCCAGACCATTCTTGTGCACCTTTTCATGCACCGATTATTTGAATTTGAATTATGTGCATAATTAATGCCTAGAAAATACACATAATCCCCTAAATATAGTAAATGAGTTCGAAAAAATGTCAAATTTGAACATGTTGCATTTGAGGCGGTATGTTGATTGTTGGAAAAAAACTGAATGACAAACTAGGATGGAAATTTGGATTCCCCTTCAATCTTGGTGATTTCCCTCTCGAAAGCATTGAACTTCCTCGGTGATGGTTCGATTTATGAAGGGCGTCCATGACGACATAAATCAAACCTTCTCATCTTTTTAACCAGAGCATGGTGTGGCCATACCATGGCACCATGCCAGCCGTCATGTTTTTCAAGCACATATTTGATTGTTCTATAGTTGATAACCTAGTAAATGACGCATTTGTGGTTGACTATTGCCACACATTCCATTGAAATCTCTGCCCGTTCCTTGTAAAAGGCCTGAGAAATTACTAAATACCACGAGTATGGTTTTTCCAGACCGTTCTTGTGCACCATTTCATGCACCGATTGTTTGAATATGAATTATGTTCATTAATGCCTACAAAATGCACATAATCCCCTAAATATTGTAAATGAACCCAAAAAAGTGTCAAATTTGAACACTGTGATTAGCATGGTTTATGTTCATCATAGAAAAAACTCATGGATGAAGGACAAAGGAAATTTGGATTCCATTCAATCTCGGTGATTTACTATCGCACACGATTCATCTCCGTCGCCTCTGTGAATCATGTGTGTTCACTCACATATGCAAAAGGAAAAAAGAAAACCCTCACCCACTTCATCCCCACTCACTCGCCGCGGACTCCTCCGCAAGTCTACACCCTAAGCTCGACGATTGTTGGCGGCGGGTGTAGGTCACGCTCCAAACGGCACCGGATTTCGCCCCTACCGCTTTCCGCCACCTATTTGCACCGACATTCTAGACTCTGGTCGACTGGGGTTTTTCTGCGGGATTGGGCCGGGGATTTTTCTCATGGAGAAGGTAATCAACTTAATTAGCAAAATATGCACTCATCTCTTATCGCAGTTCGTCCATCACTGTTAATCAACCGGCAGAAATCATCATGGAATCATTTTTGTTCTAGCTAATTCGTGGGTGTTCATTCATGTGTCCACAGTGCAAGCACAATTCGGGCAACTGTGGTCGTGACCAGTGGGAAACGAAGTTCTATCTCACCATTCCGTATGACTTCAAGGGGCGCTCGGTATGTTCAATCTCAACCTACCACGATTGACATGGCCTAAATTTGTGAACATATACCATCCGTTGCTACATTATCTATATATTTGCATCAAATCTTTGTTATATTATCTATTTTTAATTCTATATTTTTGTACTTTGCTTTCATCTATCAGTTACTCCCATATTTGCATCTTGCTCTGTTATTTCAATATATCTAATTTACGATCTTAATTTTCATTTCAAGCAGTACATCCCTTGCTTTGCAAGAACAAGAGTAGAAGGAAATCTTGGGCTTTACTTTGTTGATGACTCCCAGGATGTCATATTGACAACGCAACATGGATTTACAATGACGTCTAGCGTAAAACTTAATAATGATGGTCACTCCTATTTTAATGCAGACCTTTGGAGAAAAATGTCTAAGTGTTATGAACTGAAAGCTGGCAATAAAATTCTAGTGCGTGCACCACAGCCTGGTCTAATTAACATGGATGTTTACTTCCCCAACGTCATTAGCCGATCAAAGTCTGATCGAGGTTAGTGCCCTTTCAACTTTCTCCATGTTGTCATATTACTATTTAAGCAACCAATTGATCACTATTTAAGCAACCAATTGTGATATCATATTCTGACTCTGTTCCTAGGCAGTAACAAATTCTATTTACCAATTTATGCACGCTATATATTCTTCTGCCATGTTCTGAATAAATAACACCTTTCCACCTTTTAATCAAGATACATTGGATGCATAGTGAACGATCTGTATGTTACTAAGCGTACCAAATTTCACTTGAAGGACTTGAAGCATGTCATAAACTTTGTTGATAATCTGACAGAGATAGCACATCGTATGAACACTGGATTTTGGATGGAATTAATTAGACCTATGGTGCACACACTGAACAAGACCAATTGTGTGCACAAAATGCTAGTAAAAAGTGTTATTTTAATGTTGATGCTCATAAACTATATATATCTTCAACGATATGTTACAATTGTTTTTTATTCTACATGTCAATAGAAATTGCCCCTGTAGAAGTTCCTGGATCGATTTTCCGCCATGGCCAAATTACACTTGTGCCTGCTAATAACACCAAAGTGATTGCAAGGTATTGCATTTCCCGCAGAAATGGAACCATTCAAATTAACAAGTTCTCGCTTCTTGTGGCAATGCATCCATAATGAAAAATTGGAGACACTGTTCTACTCATGCTCTACCAAGGCACAGGAGGGCTCTTCCTTTTCATTGACGAGATGCCGAGTCGCCGTGATCAAGATACTTCCAGTGGATAGTTGTGGTTGTTGGACCTCGGCCTCTTAAAATCTGCTGGTTGTTACTATATATGTTAAGTATGTAGATATGGACCATATGGTTGTTGGCCCTTAGCCTCTTAAAATGTGATAGTTGTTACTATGTTAAGTATGTAGATATGGATATGGTTGTCAAAACCTTGTTACGAAGATCCTCCTTTTGTCGAATAGTGTAACCACTATATATAGGTTACTCAAATGTTGTTACCAAAGTTCATAAGCTTTCATGGAAGTATTAGTATCGTACATAGTTCATTGATTTTAAGCGTGTGCTCGATGTCCGAAAGGCATTTGCATATTAACTGTCCATATTGCAAATTCACACACATGTTAACATAAGGAAACGTATGTGTAACATACTAATCATCGCACACAAGTACTCGCAGACGCATCGTGTGCGATACTCCGCCACCGCAAGTAAATAGTTTGCATTTTTCAAAGTTTTTTGTACACACAGAATCGCACAGGAAGTAACTGTATTGACCGCCTGTGTTGTAATTTCTCATCGCAAACAGTTCATCCGAGTCAGCTGTTTGCCATGTATCACACACGTCTTATTTAGACGACTCATTTGTGTTCTTTTGGCTCATCACAGACAGTTCATCTAGGTGAACTGTATGCCGCATATCACACACATCTTGTTAAGTTGAACCTTTTTGTTGTGTTCCCTAATCGAAAATAGTTCGACCGAGCTAGCCGTATGCCGTATATCACACACAGATTCATATGGTTGCCTGTTTCTGTTGTTCTACCTCATCGCAAACAGTTCGAATGGATTAACCGTGTGTCCTGCATCGCACACACATTGTTATGGCTGCCCGTTTCTGTTGTTCTGCCTCATCGTAGACAGTTTGAATGGATTAACCGTGTGTCCTGCATCGCACACGCAACTAAAATATGAACCATGTTTGATGGCTTCACCGTCGCAAAAGTTTTGCACCTTTTTTGACGGGTTTTTTACACCACCGTTTGCGATTATTGCATCGCACACAATTTTTGCAAAGGCTCTCTAATCATAGTGTTGCATTAGTAGTATCATGCAGTAGTGATTGTGCTACTGCTCTGTTACGCTTGCATCTAAGTACTTATTCTGCTGCTAGTCGTTCGTGACTTAGGAAATTCCTCGCCTTGAATTTCCTCAGTGACGAATTTGTAAAAATCTCTGAAGTCTTCATCACACAAGAAGAGCAGCTCCAAAAAGGCTCGGGCATTCATTGGCAAGGAAATGGACTCTGAAGCTGAATCTGAGGAAAATGAGGAAGAGGAGGCATTTGAGGAGTCAGACTCTGGTGTGGCGAGCCTAGCCCTCGCTACAACTTTCGTCAGCAAGTCAATCTTCAACTCTGAGGAAAATGACTTCCCCAACACTGCTGACGATGGTGATTGATACGTCTCCGTTGTATCTACTTTTCCAAACACTTTTGTCCTTGTTTTGGACTCTAACTTGCATGATTTGAATGGAACTAACCCGGACTGACGTTGTTTTTAGCAGAATTGCCATGGTGTTCTTTTTTGCAGAAATAAAAGTTCTCGAAATGACCTGAAAATCAACAGAGATTAATTTTGGAATTAATAAAAAATATTGGCGAAAGAATCAAGGCCAAGGGGCCCACACCCTGTCCACGAGGGTGGGGGGCGCGCCTACCCCCCTGGGCGTGCCCCCTGCCTCGTGGGCCCCCTGGTGCTCCACCGACCTCAACTCCAACTCCATATATTCGTGTTCCAGGAGAAAAAAAATCAGAGAGAAGGATTCATTGCGGTTTACGATACGGAGCCGCCGCCAACCCCTAAACTCTCTGGGGAGGGCTGATCTGGAGTCCGTTCGGGGCTCCGGAGAGGGGGATCCATCGCCATCGTCATCATCAACCTTCCTCCATCACCGATTTCATGATGCTCGCCGCCGTGCGTGAGTAATTCCATCGTAGGCTTGCTGGACGGTGATGGGTTGGATGAGATTTACCATGTAATCGAGTTAGTTTTGTTAGGGTTTGATCCCTAGTATCTACTATGTTCTGAGATTGATGTTGCTATGACTTTGCTATGCTTAATGCTTGTCACTAGGGCCCGAGTGCCATGATTTCAGATCTGAACCTATTATGTTTTCATGAATATATTTGTGTTCTTGATCCTATCTTGCAAGTCTATAGTCACCTATTATGTGTTATGATCCGTTAACACCGAAGTGACAATAATCGGGACACTTACCGGTGATGACCGTAGCTTGAGGAGTTCATGTATTCACTAAGTGCTAATGCTTTGGTCCGGTACTCCATTAAAAGGAGGCCTTAATATCCCTTAGTTTCCAATAGGACCCCGCTGCCACGGGAGGGTAGGACAAAAGATGTCATGCAAGTTCTTTTCCATAAGCACGTATGACTATATTCGGAATACATGCCTACATTACATTGATGAACTGGAGCTAGTTCTGTGTCACCCTAGGTTATAACTTTTACATAAGGAATTGCATCCGACATAATTCTCCATCACCGATCCAATGCCCACAAGCTTTTCATATATTGTTCTCCGCTTATCTACTTTTCCGTTGCTACTGTTACAATCACTATAAAACCAAAACTGCTACTGTTACTTTTGCCACTGTTACCGCTACTATCATATTACTTTGCTACTAAATACTTTGCTGCAGATATTAAGTTATCCAGGTGTGATTGAATTGACAACTCAGCTGCTAATACTTGAGAATATTCTTTGGCTCCCCTTGTGTTGAATCAATAAATTTGGGTTGAATACTCTACCCTAGAAAATTGTTGCGATCCCCTATACTTGTGGGTTATCAAGACTATTTTCTGGCACCGTTGCCGGGAGCATAGCTCTATTCTTTGAGTCACTTGGGATTTATATCTGTTGATCGCTATGAAGAACTTGAAAGATCAAAGAACCAAAATTTATCCCTCAACTACGAGGGGAGGTAAGCAACTGCCATCTAGCTCTGCACTTGATTCACCTTCTGTTATGAGTAAACTTTTGACACCTATTGCTGCTATTGATTCTGATAGGTCACATGTTATTGATGATGCTACTTCTGATATGCGTGATATTTATGATGAAACTACTTCTATGCTTGATACTACTGTGCCACTAGGTGAATATCTTGATGCACAACTTGGTAGGGCTAGAGAGAATGAAATTATTGAATATGATAATATTGATGAAAGTGATGATGAAGATTCTCCCCCTAGATATGAATTGCCTGTTGTGCCTGAGGGTTCTGTTATGGATTAAGAAACTGCTAGAGACTTTCTTGCTTGCATCGATAGATCTGATCTTAAGAAATTACTAGCTCAGCTGACAGAAAAATCTTTGAATGCTAGAATGAAATATGACCCTACTTTTGCTACTTCACCTATCTTTATTACTGATAAGGATTATGATTTCTCTGTTGATCCTGAGTTAATTACTTTGGTTGAATCTGATCCTTTTTATGGCTATGAATCTCAAACTGTTGTGGCACATCTTACTAAATTAAATGATATAGCCACCCTGTTCACTAATGAAGAGAAAACTCGCTATTATTATATCCTCAAATTATTTCCGTTCTCAATTAAGGGTGATGCTAAAACATGGTTTAATTCTCTTGATCCTGGTTGTGTGCGTAGTCCCCAGGATATGATTTATAACTTCTCTGCTAAATATTTTCCTGCTCATAAGAAACAAGCTGTGTTGAGGGAAATATATAATTTTGTGCAAATTGAAGAAGAGATTCTCCCACAAACTTGGGGGAGGCTTCTCCGATTACTTAATACTTTGCCTGATCATCCTCTTAAGAAAAATGTAACACTTGATATCTTTTATAATGGAAGATATCTTTTATAATGGACTAACCGATGCTTCCAGAGATTGCCTGGATAGTTGTGCTGGTTGTGTTTTCAGGGAAAGAACAGTTGATCAAGCTGAATTGCTATTGAATAATATGTTGACTAATGAAAATAATTGGACGTTTCCTGAACCAACTCCTAAGCCAACTCTTAAGAAAAGGGGTATTCTATTTCTTAGACCCGGAGATATGCAAGAGGCAAAGAAATCTATGAAAGAAAAAGGTATTAAAGCTGAAGATGTTAAGAATTTACCACCTATTGAAGAAATACATGGTCTTAATTTGCCGTCTGTTGAAGAAATACATGGTCTTGATAACTCGACACAGGTAGTAAAGGTAAATTCTTTCTATAGATATGATAAAGCTAAAATCCCGTCAACTAAGTTTCCTAGTCAAAGCTTAGATGAGTTCGATAATTTTATTGTGAAACAAGAAAACGTCAATGCTTATGTTGGTAGACAATTGAAACGTAATGCTTATATGATTGAACACTTGAGTGATTATATGTCTAGAGTTAAAGGTGAACTTAAACTCATTAGTAACATGCTTCTATGGTTACCACTCAAGTAGAACAAGTACTTAAAGCTCAGAATGTTTTTCTCAATGAATTAAATAATAAGAATGATAATGCTGTTAGAGTTATGACTAGAGGAGGTAGAATGACTCAGGAACCTTTGTATCCTGAGGGCCATCGTAAGAGAATTGAGCAAGATTCTCAGAGAACTAATGTAGATGAACCTAGTCCTTCTAAGAGGAAGAAAACGAAAAAATGATAGGACTTTGCCTGCTTCTGGTGAACCTGTTATTGACACACCTGAGAATCCCAATGATATTTCTATTTCTGATGCTGAGACACAATCTGGTAATGAACATGAACCTAGTGATAATGTTAATGATGATGTTCATGTTGATGCTCAACCTATCAGTGATAATGATGTAGAGATTGAACCTGCTATTGATCTTAATAACCCACAATCAAATAATCAACGTTATGATAAAAGAGACTTCGTTGCTAGGAAGCACGTTAAAGAAAGAGAACCATGGGTTCAGAAACTCTTGATAACCCACAAGTATAGGGGATCGCAATAGTTTTCGATAAGTAAGAGTGTGGAACCCAACGAGGAGCTAAAGGTAGAACAAATATTCCCTCAAGTTCTATCGACCACCGATACAACTCTACGCACGCTTGACGTTCGCTTTACCTAGAACAAGTATGAAACTAGAAGTACTTTGTAGGTGTTGTTGGATAGGTTTGCAAGATAATAAAGATTACGTAAATAAAAAGTAGGTGCTGTTTATATAAAGAAACCGTAAAGTAAATATAGCGAGTGTGGAAAAGTGGTCGTAGGAGTTGTGGAATTGTCCCTAAGCAATTGACTACTTTACTAGACCGATAGCAAGTATTATGTGGGAGAGGCCACTGCTAGCATGTCATCGCTTACTTGGAATTCTATGCACTTATGATTGGAACTATTAGCAAGCATCCGCAACTACTAATGTTCATTAAGGTAAAACCCAACCATAGCATTAAGATATATTGGCCCCCCTTCAATCCCGTATGCATCAATTTCTATGCTACGTTGAAGCTTCTGTCACTCTTGCCCTCCAATACATAGTCCTATCAACATACAACTAACCCTATGGTGTGATCCACGCGCGCTCTCATATGATGGGCACCAAAGGGTAGCAACATAACCACAAGCAAATTAAATCAATCATAGAAATTCATCAACCACCAATAGGACAACGAAAATCTACTCAAACATCATAGGATGGCAACACATCATTGGATAATAATATGAAGCATAAAGCACCATGTTCAAGTAGAGGGTACAATAGGTTGCGGGAGAGTGGACCGCTGTAGATAGAGGGAGGAAGGTGATGGAGATGTTGGTGAAGATGGCGGAGGTGTTGGAGTAGATAGCGGTGATGATGATGATGGCCACGGCAGCGTTCCGGCGCCACTGGAAGAGAAGGGGAGAGGGGCCCCTTCGTCTTCTTCTTCCTTGACCTCCTCCCTAGATGGGAGAAGGGTTGCCCCTCTGGTCCTTGGCCTCCATGGCATGGGAGGGGCGAGAACCCCTCCGAGATTGGATCTGTCTCTCTGTCTCTCTCTGTTTCTGCGTTCTCAGATTCTACCCTTTCACCATTCTTATATTCCCGGAGATCCGTAACTCCGATTGGGCTGAAATTTGAACACGATCTCTATCCGGATATTAGCTTTCTTGCGGCGAAAGAAGGACATCAAACGCCTTATAGGGTAGCCCATGAGGGTGGGGGCGTGCCTGCCTGGAGTGGCCGTGGGCCCCACCTGTTGGAAATATGCCCTAGAGGCAATAATAAATTGATTATTATTATATTTCCTTGTTCATGATAATCGTTTATTATCCATGCTAGAATTGTATTGATAGGAAACTCAGATACATGTGTGGATACATAGACAACACCATGTCCCTAGTAAGCCTCTAGTTGACTAGCTCGTTGATCAATAGATGGTTATGGTTTCCTGACCATGGACGTTGGCTGTCATTGATAACGGGATCACATCATTAGGAGAATGATGTGATGGACAAGACCCAATCCTAAGCCTAGCACAAGATCATCTAGTTCGTATGCTAAAGCTTTTCTAATGTCAAGTATCATTTCCTTAGACCATGAGATTGTGCAACTCCCGGATAGCGTAGGAGTGCTTTGGGTGTGCCAAACGTCACAACGTAACTGGGTGGCTATAAAGGTACACTACGGGTATCTCCGAAAGTGTCTGTTGGGTTGGCACGAATCAAGACTGGGATTTGTCACTCCGTGTAAACGGGGAGGTATCTCTGGGCCCACTCGGTAGGACATCATCATAATGTGCACAATGTGATCAAGGAGTTGATCACGGGATGATGTGTTACGGAACGAGTAAAGAGACTTGCCGGTAACGAGATTGAACAAGGTATCGGGATACCGACGATCGAATCTCGGGCAAGTATCGTACCGCTAGAGAAAGGGAATTGTATACGGGATTGATTAAGTCCTTGACATCGTGGTTCATCCGATGAGATTATCGAGGAGCATGTGGGATCCAACATGGGTATCCAGATCCCGCTGTTGGTTATTGGCCGGAGAGTCGTCTCGGTCATGTCTACGTGTCTCCCGAACCCGTAGGGTCTACACACTTAAGGTTCGGTGACGCTAGGGTTATAGAGATATTAGTATGCAGTAACCCGAAAGTTGTTCAGAGTCCCAGATGAGATCCCGGACGTCATGAGGAGTTCCGGAATGGTCCGGAGATAAAGAATTATATATAGGAAGTGCTATTTCGGGCATCGGGACAAGTTTCGGGGTCATCGGTATTGTACCGGGACCACCGGAAGGGTCCCGGGGGTCCACCGGGTGGGGCCACTTGCCCCGGGGGCCACATGGGCTGTAGGGGGTGCGCCTTGGCCTACATGGGCCAAGGGCACCAGCCCCTAGAGGCCCATGCGCCAAAGGGACAAGAGGAGGGGAGAGTCCTAAAGGGGGAAGGCACCTCCGAGGTGCCTTGGGGAGGATGGACTCCTCCCCCCCTTGGTCGCACCCTTCCTTGGAGGAAGGGGCAAGGCTGCGCCCTCCCCCTCTCCCTTGGCCCTATATATAGTGGGGGGAGGGAGGGCAACCATACCTAAGCCCTGGCGCCTCCCTCTCCCTCCCATGACACACCTTCCTCCTCCCGCAGCGCTTGGCGAAGCCGTGTTGGAATCCCGCTACTTCCACCACCACGCCGTCGTGCTGCTGGATCTCCATCAACCTCTCCTCCCCCCCTTGCTGTATCAAGAAGGAGGAGACGTCGCTGCTCCGTACGTGTGTTGAACGTGGAGGTGCCGTCCGTTCGGCACTAGGATCATCGGTGATTTGGATCACGACGAGTACGACTCCATCAACCCCGTTCTCTTGAACGCTTCCGCGCGCGATCTACAAGGGTATGTAGATCCACTCCTCCCTCGTTGCTAGATGACTCCATAGATAGATCTTGGTGACACGTAGGAAAATTTTGAATTTATGCTACTTTCCCCAACAGTGGTATCAGAGCTAGGTCTATTGCATAGATTCTATGCACGAGTAGAACACAAAGTAGTTGTGGGCGTTGATTTTGTTCAATATGCTTGCCGTTACTAGTCTTATCTTGATTCGGCGGCATCATGGGATGAAGCGTCCGGACCAACCTTACACGTACGCTTACGTGAGACCGGTTCCACCGACAAACATGCACTAGTTGCATAAGGTGGCTGGCGGGTGTCTGTCTCTCCCACTTTAGTCGGATCGGATTCGATGAACAGGGTCCTTATGAAGGGTAAATAGCAATTGGCATATCACGTTGTGGTCTTTGCGTAGGTGAGAAACGTTCTTGCTAGAAACCCATAGCAGCCACGTAAAACATGCAAACAACAATTAGAGGACGTCTAACTTGTTTTTGCAGGGTATGCTATGTGATGTGATATGGCCAAAGGATGTGATGAATGATATATGTGATGTATGAGATGATCATGTTCTTGTAATAGGAATCACGACTTGCATGTCGATGAGTATGACAACCGGCAGGAGCCATAGGAGTTGTCTTTATTTATTGTATGACCTATGTGTCATTGAACAACGCCATGTAATTACTTTACTTTATTGCTAACCAGTAGCCATAGTAGTATAAGTAATAAGTTGGCGAGACAACTTCATGGAGACACGATGATAGAGATCATGATGATGGAGATCATGGTGTCATGCCGGTGAAGATGATGATCATGGAGCCCCGAAGATGGAGATCAAGAGGAGCAAAGTGATGATGGCCATATCATGTCACTATTTGATTGCATGTGATGTTTATCATGTTTATGCATCTTGTTTACTTAGAACGACGGTAGTAAATAAGATGACCCCTCATAATAATTTCAAGAAAGTGTTCCCCCTAACTGTGCACCATTGCGACAGTTCGTTGTTTCGAAGCACCACGTGATGATTGAGTGTTAGATTCTAACGTTCGAATACAACGGGTGTTGACGAGCCTGGTATGTACAGACATGGCCTTGAAACACATGCAAACACTTAGGTTGACTTGACGAGCCTAGCATGTACAGACATGGCCTCGGAACACAGAAGACCGAAAGGTCGAGCATGAGTCGTATGGTAGATACGATCAACATGAAGATGTTCACCGATCTTGACTAGTCCGTCTCACGTGATGATCGGACACGGCCTAGTTGACTCGGATCATGTAATCACTTAGATGACTGGAGGGATGTCTATCTGAGTGGGAGTTCATAAGATGAACTTAATTATCCTGAACATAGTCAAAAGGTCTTCGCAAATTATGTCGTAGCTCGCGCTTCAGTTCTACTGTTTAGATATGTTCCTAGAGAAAAATTAGTTGAAAGTTGATAGTAGCAGTTATGCGGACTAGGTCCGTAAACTGAGGATTGTCCTCATTGCTTCATAGAAGGCTTATGTCCTTAATGCACCGCTCAGTGTGCTGAACCTCGAACGTCATCTGTGGATGTTGCGAACATCTGACATACATGTTTTGATGACTACATGATAGTTCAGTGCGTAATGCTAAATGGTTTAGAGTTGAGGCACCAAAGACGTTTTTGAAACATCGCAGAACATATGAGATGTTCCAAGGACTGAAATTGCGATTTCAGGCTCGTGCCCACATCAAGAGGTAGAAGACCTCCGACGATTTTCTTAGCCTGCAAACTAAGGGAGAAAAGCTCAATTGTTGAGCTTGTGCTCAGATTGTCTGAGTACAACAATCGCTTGAATCGAGTGGGAGTTGATCTTCCAGATGAAATAGTGATGGTTCTCCGAAGTCATTACCACCAAACTGCTAGAGCTTCGTGATGAACTATGATATATCAGGGACATATATGATGATCCTTGAGATATTCGCGATGTTTGACACCACAAAAGTAGAAATCAAGAAGGAGCATCAATTGTTGATGGTTGGTGAAACCACTAGTTTCAAGAAGGGCAAGGGCAAGAAGGGATACTTCATGAAACGACAATTCAGCTGCTGCTCTAGTGAAGAAACCCAAGGTTGAACCCAAACCCGAGACTAAGTGCTTCTGTAATAAGGGGAACAACCACTGGAGCAGAATTACCCTAGATACTTGGTAGATAAGAAGGCTGGCAAGGTCGATAGAAGTATATTGGATATACATTGTGTTGATGTGTACTTTACTAGTACTCCTAGTAGCACCAGGGTATTAGATACCGGTTTGGTTGCTAAGTGTTAGTAACTCGAAATAAAAGCTATGGAATAAACGGAGACTAGCTAAAGGTGAGCTGACGATATGTGTTGGAAGTGTTTCCAATGTTGATATGATCAAGCATCGCACGCTCCCTCTACCATCGAGACTGGTGTTAAACCTAAATAATTGTTATTTGGTGTTTGCGTTGAGCATAGACGTGATTGGATTATGTCTATCGCAATACGGTTATTCATTTAAGGAGAATAATGGTTACTCTGTTTATTTGAATAATACCTTCAATGGTCTTGCACCTAAAATGAATGGTTTATTGAATCTCGATCGTAGTGATACACATGTTCATGCCAAAAGATATAAGATAGTAATGATAGTACCACCTACTTGTGGCACTGCCACTTAAGTCATATCAGTATAAAACGCATGAAGAAGCTCCATGTTGATGGATCTTTGGGCTAACTCGTTTTGAAAAGTTTGAGACATGCGAACCATGTCTATTGGTGTATATACATGAAGAAACTCCATGCAAATGGACCGTTTGGACTCACTTGATCTTGAATCACTTGAGACATGCAAATCATACCACATGGGCAAGATGACTGAAAGCCTCGTTTTAGTAAGACGGAACAAGATAGCAACTCGTTGGAAGTAACACATTTTGATGTGTGCAGTCCAATGAGTGCTCAAGCGTATAGTGGATATCGTTATGTTCTTCACAGATGATTTGAGTAGATGTTGAGTATATTTACTTGATGAATCACGAGTCTGAATTATTGAAAGGTTCAAGTAATTTCAGGGTGAAGTTGAAAGATCATCGTGACAAGAGGATAAAATATCTATGATATGATCATAGAGATGAATATCTGAATTACGAGTTTGGCACAGAATTAAGACATTGTGGAAATCGTTTCACAACTAATACAGCCTGGAACACCATGGTGTGATGGTGTGTCCGTACATCATAATTGCACCCTATTGGATATGATGCATACCATGATGTCTCTTATCGAATTACCATGATAGTTCATGGGTTAGGCATTAGAGACAACCACATTCACTTTAAATAGGGCACCACGTAATTCCGATGAGATGACACCGTATGAACTATGGTTTAGAGAAACCTAAGCTGTCATTTCTTAAAAGTGTGGGGCTGCGACGCTTATGTGAAAAAGTTTCAAGCTGATAAGCTCGAACCCAAAGCGGATAAATGCATCTTCATAGGACACCCAAAACAGTTGGGTATACCTCCTGTCTTAGATCCGAAAGCAATAAGGGATTGTTTCTAGAATTGGGTCCTTTCTCGAGAAAAAGTTTCTCTCGAAGGAATTGAGTGGGAGGATGGTGGAGACTTGATGAGGTTATTGAACCGTCACTTCAACTAGTGTATAGCAGGGCACAAAGAGTTGTTCCTGTGGCACCTACACCAATTGAAGTGGAAGCTTATGATATTGATCATGAGACTTCGGATCAAGTCACTCCCAAACCTCGTAGGATGACAAGGATGCGTACTACTTCAGAGTGGTACGTAATCCTGTCTTGGAAGTCATGTTGCTAGACAACAATGAACCTACGAGCCATGGAGAAGCGATGGTGGGCCCGGATTCCGATAAATGGCTCGAGGCCATAAAATCCGAGAGAGGATCCATGTATGAAAACAAAGTGTAGACTTTAGCGGAACAACTCGATGGTCGTAAGGCTGTTGAGTACAGATGGATTTTAAAAGGAAGACGGACAATGATGGTAAGTATCACCATTAATAAAGCTCGACTTGTCGTTAAGATGTTTTCCGACAAGTTCAAGGAGTTGACTACGGTGAGACTTTCTCACTCGTAGGGATGCTAAGAGTCTGTTGGAATTATATTAGCGATTACTGCATTATTTATGAAATCTTGCATATAGGATGTCAAAACATTGTTTCCTTGACGATTTTTCTTGAGGAAAGGTTGTATGTGATACAACCGGAAGGTTTTGTCAATCCTGAAAGATGCTAATAAGTATGCAAAGCTCCAACTATCCTTCTGAGGACTGGAGTAAGCATCTCGGAGTTGGAATGTATGCTTTGATGAGATGATCAAAGATTTTGGGTGTATACAAAGTTTATGAGAAACTTGTATTTCCGAAGAAGTGAGTGGGAGCACTATAGAATTTTTGATGAGTATGTGTTGTTGACATTTGTTGATCAGAAATGACGTAGAATTTCTGGAAAGCATATAGGGTTATTTGGAAAGTGTTTTCAATGGAAAGCCTGGATTAAGCTGCTTGAGCATTGAGCATCAAGATCTATAAGGATAGATCAAAACGCTTAATGGAACTTTCAAATGAGCATATACCTTGACATGATCTTGAAGGTGTTCAAGATGGATCAGTCAAAGAAGGAGTTCTTGCCTGAGTTGTAAGGTATGAAGTTAAGACTTAAAGCTCGACCATGGCAGAATAGAGAGAAAGGACGAAGGTCGTCCCCTATGCTTAAGACGTAGGCTCTAAAGTATGCTATGCTGTGTACCGCACCTGAAGTGTGCCTTGCCATGAGTCAGTCAAGGGGTACAAGAGTGATCCAAGAATGGATCACAGGACAGCGGTCAAAGTTATCCTTAGTAACTAGTGGACTAAGGAATTTTCTCGATTATGGAGGTGGTAAAAGAGTTCGTCGTAAAGGGTTACGCCGATGCAAACTTTGACACTAATCCAGATTATTCTGAGTAGTAAACTGGATTCGTATAATAGAACAGTTATTTGGAATAGCTCCAAATAGAACGTGGTAGCTGCATCTAGGAGATGACATAGAGATTTGTAAAGCACACACGGATCTGAAAGGTTCAGACCCGTTGACTATAACCTCTCTCACAAGCATAGCATGATTAAACCCAGAACTCATCGAGTGTTAATCACATGGTAAATGTGAACTAGATTATTGACTCTAGTAAACTCTTTGGGTGTTAGTCACATGAGGATGTGACCTTGAGTGTTAATCACATATCGATGTGAACTAGATTATTGACTCTAGTGCAAGTGGGAGACTGTTGGAAATATGCCCTAGAGGCAATAATAAATTGATTATTATTATATTTCCTTGTTCATGATAATCGTTTATTATCCATGCTAGAATTGTATTGATAGGAAACTCAGATACATGTGTGGATACATAGACAACACCATGTCCCTAGTAAGCCTCTAGTTGACTAGCTCGTTGATCAATAGATGGTTACGGTTTCCTGACCATGGACATTGGATGTCATTGATAACGGGATCACATCATTAGGAGAATGATGTGATGGACAAGACCCAATCCTAAGCCTAGCACAAGATCATCTAGTTCGTATGCTGAAGCTTTTCTAATGTCAAGTATCATTTCCTTAGACCATGAGATTGTGAAACTCCCGGATAGCGTAGGAGTGCTTTGGGTGTGCCAAACGTCACAACGTAACTGGGTGGCTATAAAGGTACACTACGGGTATCTCCAAAAGTGTATGTTGGGTTGGCACAAATCGAGACTGGGATTTGTCACTCCGTGCAAACGGAGAGGTATCTCTGGGCCCACTCGGTAGGACATCATCATAATGTGCACAATGTGATCAAGGAGTTGATCACGGGATGATGTGTTACGGAACGAGTAAAGAGACTTGCCGGTAACGAGATTGAACAAGGTATCGGGATACCGACGATCGAATCTCGAGCAAGTATCATACCGCTAGACAAAGGGAATTGTATACGGGATTGATTAAGTCCTTGACATCGTGGTTCATCCGATGAGATCATCGAGGAGCATGTGGGAGCCAACATGGGTATCCAGATCCCGTTGTTGGTTATTGGCCAGAGAGTCGTCTTGGTCATGTCTACGTGTCTCCCGAACCCGTAGGGTGTACACACTTAAGGTTCGGTGACACTAGGGTTATAGAGATATTAGTATGCGGTAACCCGAAAGTTGTTCGGAGTCCCAGATGAGATCCCGGACGTCATGAGGAGTTCCAGAATGGTTCGAAGGTAAAGAATTATATATAGGAAGTGCTATTTCGGGCATCTGGACAAGTTTCGGGGTCATCGGTATTGTACCGGGACCACTGGAAGGGTCCCGGGGGTCCACCGGGTGGGGCCACCTGCCCCGGGGGCCACATGGGCTGTAGGGGGTGTGCCTTGGCCTACATGGGCCAAGGGCACCAGCCCCTAGAGGCCCATGCGCCAAAGGGACAAGAGGAGGGGAGAGTCCTAAAGGGGGAAGGCACCTCCGAGGTGCCTTGGGGAGGATGGATTCCTCCCCCCCTTGGCCGCACCCTTCCTTGGAGGAAGGGGCAAGGCTGCACCCTCCCCCTCTCCCTTGGCCCTATATATAGTGGGGGGAGGGAGGGCAACCATACCTAAGCCCTGGCGCCTCCCTCTCCCTCCCATGACACACCTTCCTCCTCCCGCAGCGCTTGGCGAAGCCCTGTTGGAATCCCGCTACTTCCACCACCACGCCGTCGTGCTGCTGGATCTCCATCAACCTCTCCTCCCCCCTTGCTGGATCAAGAAGGAGGAGACGTCGCTGCTCCGTACGTGTGTTGAACGCGGAGGTGCCGTCCGTTTGGCGCTAGGATCATCGGTGATTTGGATCACGACGAGTACGACTCCATCAACCCCGTTCTCTTGAACGCTTCCGCGCGCGATCTACAAGGGTATGTAGATCCACTCCTCCCTCATTGCTAGATGACTCCATAGATAGATCTTGGTGACACGTAGGAAAATTTGAATTTATGCTACGTTCCCCAACACCACCCTCGTGGCCACCTCGGGCACCGTCTCGCGTTGATTTTCTTCCCAAAAATCACAAATATTCCAAAATAATTCTCTGTCCGTTTTTATCCCGTTTGGACTCCGTTTGATATGGATATTCTGCGAAACCAAAAACATGCAACAAACAGGAACTGGCACTGGGCACTAGATCAATATGTTAGTCCCAAAAATAGTACTCCCTCCGTCCGGAAATACGTGTCATCGAAATGGATAAAAGGAGATGTATCTAGTTGTATTTTAGTACTAGGTACATCCCTTTTTATCAATTTTGATGACAAGTATTTTCGGACGGAGGGAGTATAGGAAGTTGCCAAAAAGTATATGGAAGCTGTAGAATATTGTCATGGAACAATCAAAGATTATAGATATGACGGAGACATATCAGCATCCCCAAGCTTAATTCCTGCTCGTCCTCGAGTAGGTAAATGATAAAAAAGATAATTTTTGATGTGGAATGCTACCTAGCATAATCTTGATCACATATCTAATCATGGCATGAATATTAAGACACGAGTGATTCAAAGCAATAGTCTATCGTTTGACATAAAAACAATAATACTTCAAGCCTACTAATAAAGCAATCATTTCTTTTCAAAATAACATGGCCAAAGAAAGTTATCCCTACAAAATCATATAGTCTGTCTATGCTCCATTTTCACCACACAAAATATTCACATCATGCACAACCCCGATGACAAGCCAAGCAATTGTTTCATACTTTTGACATTCTCAAACCTTTTCAACTTTCACGCAATACATGAGCGTGAGCCATGTACATAACACTATAGGTGGAATAGAATGGTGGTTTTGGAGAAGACAAAAAAGATAAGATAGTCTCACATTAACTAGGCGTATCAACGGGCTATGGAGATGCCCATCAATAGATATCAATGTGAGTGAGTAGGGATTGCCACACAATGGATGCACTAGAGCTATAAGTGTATGAAAGCTCAAACTGAAACTAAGTGGGTGTGCATCCAACTTGCTTGCTCATGAAGACCTCGGGCGTTTGAGGAAGCCCATCATCGGAATATACAAGCCAAGTTCTATAATGAAAATTACCACTAGTATATGAAAGTGATTACTCAAGAGACTCTCTATATGAAGAACATGGTGCTACTCTGAAGCACAAGTGTGGTAAAAGGATAGTAACATTGCCCTTTCTCTCTTTTCCTCTCATTTATTTATTTATTTATTTATTTTTGGTGGGCTTCTTTGGCGTCTCTTTTTTTATTTGGGCTTCTTTGGCCTCTTTTATTTATTTTTTAAGTCCGGAGTCTCATCCCGACTTATGGGGGAATCATAATCTCCATCATCCTTTCCTCACTGGGGCAATGCTCTAATAATGATGATCATCACACTTTTGTTTACTTACAGCTCAATATTACAACTTGATACTAGAACAAAAATATGACTCTATATGAATGCCTCCGGCGGTGTACCGGGATGTGCAATGATTTAGCGTAGCAATGGCATCAAAGAACGGACAAACAATCAAAACATCATGCTACCTATCTTACGATCATGCAAAGCAATATGACAATGAATGCTCAAGTCATGTATATGATGATGATGGAAGTTTCATGGCAATATATCTCGGAATGGCTATGGAAATGCCATGATAGGTAGGTATGGTGGCTGTTTTGAGGAAGGTATATGGTGGGTTTATGGTACCGGTGAAAGTTGCGCGGTACTAGAGAGGCTAGCAATGGTGGAAGGGTGAGAGTGCGTATAATCCATGGACTCAACATTAGTCATAAAGAACTCACATACCTATTGCAAAAGTCTATTAGTTATCGAAACAAAGTACTACACGCATGCTCCTAGGGGGATAGATTGGTAGGAAAAGACCATCGCTCGTCCCCGACCGGCACTCATAAGGAAGATAATCAATAAATAAATCATGCTCCGACTTCATCACATAACGGTTCACCATACGTGCATGCTACGGGAATCACAAATTTCAACACAAGTATTTCTACAATCCACAACTACCCACTAGCATGACTCTAATATCACCATCTTTATATCACAAAACTATTGCAAGGAATCAAACATATCATATTCAGTGATCTACAAGTCTTATGTAGGATTTTATGACTAACCATGTGAATAACCAGTTCCTGCCATCTCTCTAAATAGATATAAGTGAAGCAAGAGAGTTTAGTTCTTTCTACAAAAGATATGCCCACGCTCTAACAAATATAAGTGAAGCAAAAGAGCATTCTATAAATGGCGGTTGTATATGTAAAGAGAAACAGACAATCCAAGCTTCAAATGATATAAGTGAAGCACATGAAGCATTCTATAAAGCCTTACTCAAAAGATATAAGTGAAGTGCATATAGAATTCTATAAATAAACCAAGGACTATCTCATACCAGCATGGTGCATAAAAGAAAAATGAAAACTAAATGCAAAAGACGCTCCAAGATTGCACATATCGCATGAATGAAACGAATCCGAAAACATATCGATACTTGTTGAAGAAAGAGGGGATGCCTTCCGGGGCATCCCCAAGCTTAGACGCTTGAGTCTCCTTGAATATTTACTTGGGGTGCCTTGGGCATCCCCAAGCTTGAGCTCTTGCCTCTCTTCCTTCTTCTCACATCGAGACCTTCTCGATCATCGAACACTTCATCCACACAAAACTTCAACAGAAAACTCGGTAAGATCCGTTAGTATAATGAAGCAAATCACTACTATAAGTACTGTTGCAAACCAATTAATATTTTGTTTTTTCATTATGTCAACTGTAATATAACTTTTTCATGGCTTAATCCACTAATATAAATTGATAGTTTCATCAAAACAAGCAAACTATGCATCAAAAACAGAATCTGTGTAAAACAGAACAAGCTGTAATAATCTGAAAATTCACCATACTTCTGATAATTGAAAAATTCTACCAGAATTAGGAAAAATAAAAAAATTGTATTTAAAGACAGTGCAAAAAGAATCAGAACCATTTGACGTTCCAGTAAAAAATGTAAAATCGCGGACTACAGCCAAAGTTTCTATCCTGCACCGTACAAACCAACAAGCAATCTAAACATCCTAAAGGCAAACCTTGGCACATTATTTTTATATTTAAACCTTATAAAAGCACAAAACAGAAATAAATGAATCTCTAAAAATTCCGGGTTGTCTCCCTGGCAGCGCTTTCTTTAAAGCCATTAAGCTAGGCATATAGTGCTCAAGTAATGAATCCACCCGGATCCCAAGGTATATCAAAGCCAGTTTTAATTAACAATGATTTGTAATTTAGTAGTGAGAACAAAGTAACATATATCAAGTAACAACAAAGTCTAACTCTCTTCCTATGCATAGGCATGTCATAAAAGAACAATTCATGCACACATAGTAAAGGCCAATGCATAGTACAAATAGTTTCTTGCAATTTTATCATGTGGAAACATAGAGAGGTGGAGATATAGTTCCTCTCTCATAATAATTGCAAGTTGGAGCATCAAGCACATGCATATTATATTCATCGAAATCATCATGTGCAACGGTAAAAGGCAACCCATCAATATATTCCTTAATAAGAGCAAACTTCTCTGATATAGTGTAGTTTGGAGAATTCAAAAAGATAATAAGACTATCATGTGTGGGTGCAATAGCAACAATTTCATGTTTAACATAAGGAACTATAGCAAGTTCATCTCCATAAGCATAATTCATATTGGCATCTTGGCCACAAGCATAGCAAGCATCATCAAAAAGAGATATTTCAGAAGAATCAACGGGATCATAACAATCATCATAGCAATCATCCTCCGGTAAGCACGAAGGGAAATTAAACAATGTATGAGTTGAAGAGTTACTCTCATTAGAAGGTGGGCACGGGTAGCTAATCCGCTCTTCCTCCTTTTGTTCTTCGCTCTCCTCATCATCTTTTTCATCCAATGAGCTCACAGTTTCATCAATTTCTTCTTCCATATACTCCTGCAAAATATTAGTCTCTTCTTGGACAGCGGATTAGTCCTTAATATATGGTTCAACATAGGCATTAGAAGCATAATTATCATAGCAATATTTAAGTATGGCAAAATTTTCAGATTTGTAAAGAGTAGCATCATACTTTTCAATCAAAGAAGCAATTTTGCAAGCACCCTTAAAAGCAACAAATTCTTCAATTTGTTGAACATCATAGTAACTACAAACACCTTTAGCATACGGAGATACGATTCCATTGTCACTAAACTCACATTGATAGGGAAGGTGTTTCGTAGGGTTTTCAGAACAACAAGTAAAATCATGTATTTCACATAAATTCCAAGCATAGCATTGCAAACGATGAATTTGACCTAGTAAAATTTTCCCCTTTTCAGATATTCGGTGTCGCACATAACAAGCATGCTCATCTAAGGATTTTCCCTCAACTAAGCTAGTTGGGGTTTCATCACGAGCACATAGGGATCGAAGATGATCCAAGTTATAGGCTTCAACAGTGTGATAGATTTTGAGTGGTTCTTCAACCATTGGTTCAGTAGGTACAACTAATTTTTTTGGTATTTTGTGTTTCCTACCCATAATTAAAGATAGAAAACAACTAAGAACAGAAAAAAATTACTTAGTGATAAAGCAAACAAGCACACACGAGAATATTCACCCCACGCTATGACTCCCCGGCAACGGCGCTAGAAAAAGGTCTTGATAACCCAGAAGTATAGGGGATCGCAATAGTTTTCGATAAGTAAGAGTGTCGAACCCAACGAGGAGCTAAAGGTAGAACAAATATTCCCTCAAGTTCTATCGACTACCGATACAACTCTACGCACGCTTGACGTTCGCTTTACCTTGAACAAGTATGAAACTAGAAGTACTTTGTAGGTGTTGTTGGATAGGTTTGCAAGATAATAAAGATTACGTAAATAAAAAGTAGGGGTTGTTTATATAAAGAAATAGTAAAGTAAATATAGCAAGTGTGGAAAAGTGGTGGTAGGAGTTGTGGAATTGCCCCTAAGCAATTGACTACTTTACTAGACCGATAGCAAGTATTATGTGGGAGAGGCCACTGCTAGCATGTCATCCCTTACTTGGAATTCTATGCACTTATGATTGGAACTATTATCAAGCATCCGCAACTACTAATGTTCATTAAGGTAAAACCCAACCATAGCATCAAGATATATTGGTCCCCCTTCAATCCCGTATGCATCAATTTCTATGCTAGGTTGAAGCTTCTGTCACTCTTGCCCTCCAATACATAGTCCTATCAACATACAACTAACCCTATGGTGTGATCCATGCGCGCTCTCATATGATGGGAACCAAAGGACAGCAACATAACCACAAGAAAATTAAATCAATCATAGCAATTCATCAACCACCGATAGGACAACGAAAATCTACTCAGACATCATAGGATGGCAACATATCATTGGATAATAATATGAAGCATAAAGCACCATGTTCAAGTAGAGGGTACAGCGGGTTGCGGGAGAGTGGACCGCTGTAGATAGAGGGAGGAAGGTGATGGAGATGTTGGTGAAGATGGCGGAGGTGTTGGAGTAGATCGCGGTGATGATGATGATGGCCATGGCAGCGTTCCAGCGCCACCGGAAGCGAAGGGGAGAGGGGGACCCTTCGTATTCTTCTTACTTGACCTCCTCCCTAGATGGGAGAAGGGTTTCCCCTCTGTTCCTTGTCCTCCATGGCATGGGAGGGGTGAGAGCCCCTCCGAGATTGGATCTGTCTCTCTGTCTCTCTCTATTTCTGCGTTCTCAAATTCTACCCTTTCACCGTTTCTTATATTCCCGGAGATCCGTAACTCCGATTGGGCTGAAATTTGAACACAATATCTATACGGATATTAGATTTCTTGCAGCAAAAGAAGGGCATCAAACGCCTTACGAGGTGGCCCACGAGGGTGGGGGCGCGCCTGCTTGGAGTGGCCGTGGGCCCCACCCTCATGGCCACCTCGGGCACCATCTCGCGTTGATTTTCTTCCCAAAAATCACAAATATTCCAAAATAATTCTCCGTCCGTTTTTATCACGTTTGGACTCCGTTTGATATGGATATTCTGCGAAACCAAAAACATGCAACAGACAGGAACTGGCACTGGGCACTGGATCAATATGTTAGGCGCAAAAATAGTATAAAAAGTTGCCAGAAAGTATATGGAAGTTGAAGAATATTGGAATGGAACAATCAAAAATTATAGATACGACGGAGACGTATCATAAACCCATGCCTTTTCCTCCTAAACCATCCAAGAAAAAGGATGATGAGGATTTTGAGCGCTTTGCTGAAATGATTAGACCTATCTTTTTGCGTATGCGTTTGACTGATATGCTTAAAATGAATCCTTATGCTAAGTATATGAAGGATATTGTTACAAATAAGAGAAAGATACCGGAAGCTGAAATTTCCACCATGCTTGCTAATTATACTTTTAAGGGTGGAATACCAAATAAACTTGGAGATCCAGGAGTACCAACTATACCTTGCTCCATTAAAAGAAATTATGCTAGAACTGCTTTATGTGATCTTGGAGCCGGTCTTAGTGTTATGCCTCTCTCTTTATATCATAGACTTGATTTGAATAAGTTGACACCTATTGAAATATCTTTGCAAATGGCTGATAAATCAACTGCTATACCTGTCGGTATTTGTGAGGATGTGCCTGCTGTGGTTGCAAACGTTACTATTTTAACGGACTTTGCTATTCTTGATATTCCCGAGGACGATAGTATGTCCATTATTCTTGGAAGACCCTGTTTTAATACTGTAGGGGCTGTTATTGATTGCAACAAAGGCAACGTCACTTTTCATGTTAATGGTAATGAGCATATGGTACACTTTCCGAGGAAACAACCTCAAGTCCACAGTATCAATTCTATTGGGAAAAATTCAACGATTACTTTTGGAGGGTTTGAATTTCCTCTTCCTACTGTCAAGAAGAAATATGATATTCTTATTGTTGGGAAAATGCATATCCCCGTTGAGGTAACATAGTGTTATTCGGAATGAGTTTGTTTACAAGACTTGATCAACCTTGTTAGTGGATTCCTTTTGATGAGCTTGAGATGGATGAAGTTAGAAGGCACAACTCTCTATACCCTCCTTTTACTTTCTGTTATTTAGTTTAAATAAAGCAAACATAGTATTTTCTGTTTAGCTTTCTGAATTATCCAAGCAAAAAAATATACCCCGAAAATAAAAGTTCTCCAAATGCCCCGAAAATTAAATATGATTTTTTCTGGAATATTTGAGAATATCTGGCACTGAGAACACATCAGGGGGAGCAAGAACGTGACCACGAGGGTCCAGGGCACGCCCCCTGCCTGATGGGCCCCTGGTGGATCCCCTCCACTTATTCCAGCCACCACACACTCCTTCTTCCTCCCAAAAAAAATCACCAACCAGCTCAAACACGAGTTCTAGCTCATCTTGCTACCATTTTCGATCTCCTTGCTCAAAGCTCCATTCACAAAACTGCTTCGGGGGATTGTTCTTCGGTATGTGACTCCTCCAATGGTCCAATTAGTTTTTGTTCTGGTGCTTTATTCATTGCAATTTTTTGCTGGTTAGGTGACCCTGTTCTTGAGCTTGCATGTCAAATTTATATGGTCACAAGTAGTTTTAATGCATGATATTGCCTATAGGCACTTGTAGGAGTAGTTGCTATCAATATTGTTGAGTTTGGTTCACTTTTACTTTGAGTTACTAAAACTTTCAGAAATCTTCAAAAAATTATTATTGAGAGGCTCTTCGAGCCGGAGTTTGAAGGATAAGCAAGGTGAAGAAGAAGAGAGACCCAACTATAATCTTCCTCGCACCGTGGAGGTTCGGCCGTGTGAATGTCCTTGTGATGAGTTCTTGAGAGAAGCCGGGATTCATGAAGATTTTTATTATTTGGCTGAGAATGCAGGCATCACCGCCTTCCTCCACGACCGATGCGAACATTATCTCTTACTCACCAATATCTTTGTGCAAAATTTTCATTTCCATGCTAGGAGATCACCACCTTCGGTGGAATTTTACTTATATGATGAGCATAAGGAGATGTCACTTTATGATTTTTGTCGGGTCTGTTTGATACCCTTTGTGGGCAGCATAGAGGAACCACATCGTGATGATGTGGAGGGATTTATTGATATGATTATTGTAGGGGAAACGAGGAAAGTTTATGATGCGAGAATTACTAGCATACATTTTCCTGTTCTACGTTACTTCTCAATATTTGCTAGTAGATTCTTAATTGGTCACGGAAACTGTGGGAACCTTAGTGCCCCTGATATTGTTATTTTATGCCATGCCTTCATAACACTTTTAGTCTAGGCGCTATTGTTGCCAAGCGGTTAAATCCTAACCGCACGAAGGGTCCCATCTTAGGAGGCATCTTCGCCTCGCGCCTTGCTGCACACTTTAACATACCTATCAGGCATTATGAGAAAGAGGAAAAGTTGTTGCCTCCTATTGTTCTGGATTATAAGAGCATGTTAGCACATGAGTTTATTGTTAAGGATAAGAATAAGATACTTAATTATAAATTGATACTTCACAAAAATTATTTTGAGTTTATTACCTTGCCTGCTCCTACCTTGTTTAACATATTTTCAGGCAAGCACCTTGTTTTGCCAGAGGCCATCCATGCATACAGGGGCCAGACACCAGCCCCATAGCCAGAGCCGGAGCCACAACCTGATCCTCACCGACAATGTGTTTATTAGTGGAATCTGGAAGAGATCGCCAACTAGTGGCACCAGGAGGATCCTCCTCAGTATGACCCGAGAAACAACTTTGATCCATGACAGTAGACCAACTTAGGCCAAAAGCCTAAGCTTGTGGGAGTACGCATTTCTCACCGACATTACATTCATGTTCGCACACTCATGCTAGTTGTCAGTGCTCATACTTTTACATTGTAATATCCATGCTAGTTTATTTTTCTTTTTCTCGCTTTCTTCTTGTAGGTTTGAATTACCTTAAGAAAAACAAGAAAAAAATTTAGTTGTAGCTCTTAGCTAGTTTACTTTCCATGCATGTACTAGTAATTAAAAGAAAACCCAAAAAGATTTCTCGTTCTTCTTTTACTTGTTGGGAGCTTTCTCGTGTAAATAGTTTTACTTCTTTTCTTGTTCTTTGGGGGTTGAGAGGAGAAGACCATGATGAAAATGTTAAACGGCTCTCATATGCATAATTGTTAATTTAACCAAGAGCCATATTACCTTGTCTTCTCCTGTATATTGAATGCCTGCAGATTCCAGCTTAGTCCAATGCACGTGCACTATTATTATTTTTCACACCATTCGGTCGTGCAAGTGAAAGGCAATAATGACGATATAAGATGGACTAACTGAGATGAGAGAAGCTGGTATGGACTCGACCTTTCTTGTTTTTGTAAATATTCTTAGTTCATCGTTCCTAATTCAGCCTATTATGAATGAAACATGCTTGCAATGACAATTAGAGATTATAGTTGCTTATGCCATGCTTAATTAGCTAGGAGTTTATAATGGTTTACCTTGCGTGCCAACATGATATTAAAATGGTTGTGATGTGGTATGATAGGGTGGTATCCTCCTTTGAATGATTTAAGTGGCTTGACTTGGCACATGTTCACGCATGTAGTTGAAACAAAATCAACATAGCCTCCACGATATTTATGTTCATGGTGAATTATATCCTACTCATGCTTGCACTCAATGTTGATTAATTTTAATGCATGTTCATGATTGTTATCGCTCTCTAGCTAGTCGCTTCCCAGTTCTTTCTAGCCTTCACTTGTACTAAGCGGCAATACTGCTTGTGCATCCACTTCCATAAACCCCAAAGTTATTCCATATGAGTCCACCATACCTACCTATATGCGGTATCTACCTGTCGTTCCAAGTAAATTTGTATGTGCCAGACTCTAAACCTTCAAATGAAATTCTATTTTGTATGCTCGAATAGCTCATGTATCAACTAGGGTTGTCTGTATCTCCCATGCTAGGTGGGTTATTCTCAAGAGGAGTGGACTCCGCTCCTCACTCACGAGAAAATGGCTGGTCACCGGGATGCCCAGTCCCATGCTTCAAGCAAATCAAATCAAATTAATTGCAAACAAAACTCCCCCAGGACTGTTGTTAGTTGGAGGCTCCCGTTGTTTCGGGCAAGCCATGGATTGATGCTTGTTGGTAGTGGGGGAGTATAAACTTTACCATTCTGCTTGGAAACCGCCTATAATGTAAGTAGCATGGAAGATATCAAAATCTCTCGATTGTTATGTTCACAATGAAAGTATACCACTCAAAATATTATTTATCTCTATTTCAAAATCGAGCTCTGGCACCTCTACAAATCGAGCTCTGGCCTATCTATTTCGTTTTATGCTGAGTCATCATCCTCTTATTAAAAAGCAAAAGTTGGAGAGCACCGCTGTCATTTGCATCCATTACTATTAATTTATATTGTGTATGACTATGACTGGATCTCTTTTACTATGAATTACAATGTTTAGTCAGTCCTTGATCTTCATAGGTGCTCTGCATTTATGTTTTGAGGTCTCAGAAAGGGCTATCGAGATACCATCTTGTTATATCATATTATGATTGTTTTGAGAAGTGTTGTCATCCGAGATTTATTATTATTGCTCGCTAGTTGATTATGCCATTGATATGAGTAAATGTGAGACCTAAATGTTATTGTGAATATGGTTAGTTCATAATCTTTGCTGAAAACTTGAATGCTGGCTTTACATATTTGCAACAACAAGAGCAAACAGAGTTTGTAGAAGTTTTTCTTTATCACTTTCAGTTTATCAACTGAATTGCTTGAGGAAAATCAAAGGTTTAAGCTTGGGGGAGTTGATATGTCTCCGTCGTATCTACTTTTCCAAACACTTTTGCCCTTGTTTTGGACTCTAACTTGCATGATTTGAATGGAACTAACCCGTACTGACGTTGTTTTCGGCAGAATTACCATGGTGTTATTTTTTTGCAGAAATAAAAGTTCTCAGAATGACCTGAAAATCAACGGAGATTATTTTTGGAATTAATAAAAAATATTGGCGACAGAATCAAGGCCAGGGGGCCCACACCCTGTCCATGAGGGTGGGGGCGCGCCCCCTGCCTCGTGGGCCCCCTGGTGCTCCATCGACATCAACTCCAACTCCATATATTCATGTTCGAGGAGAAAAAATCAGAGAGAAGGATTCATCGTGTTTTACGATACGGAGCCGCCGCCAAGCCCTAAACTCTCTCGGGAAGGCTGATCTGGAGTACGTTCGGGGATCCGGAGAGTGGGATCCGTCGCCATCGTCATGATCAAGTTTCCTCCATCACCAATTTCATGATGCTCACCGCCGTGCGTGAGGAATTACATCGTAGGCTTGCTGGACGGTGATGGGTTGGATGAGATTTACCATGTAATCGAGTTAGTTTTGTTAGGGTTTGATCCCTAGTATCTACTATGTTCTGAGATTGATGTTGCTATGACTTTGCTATGCTTAATGCTTGTCACTAGGGCCCGAGTGCCATGATTTCAGATCTGAACCTATTATGTTTTCATGAATATATTTGTGTTCTTGATCCTATCTTGCAAGTCTATAGTCACCTATTATGTGTTATGATCCGTTAACACCAAAGTGACAATAATCGGGACACTTACCGGTGATGACCGTAGCTTGAGGAGTTCATGTATTCACTAAGTGCTAATGCTTTGGTACGGTACTCTATTAAAAGGAGGCCTTAATATCCCTTAGTTTCCAATAGGACCCCACTGCCACGGGAGGGTAGGACAAAAGATGTCATGCAAGTTCTTTTCCATAAGCGCGTATGACTATATTCGGAATACATGCCTACATTACATTAATGAACTAGAGCTAGTTCTGTGTCACCCTAGGTTATAACTTTTACATGAGGAATTGCATCCGACATAATTCTCCATCACCGATCCAATGCCCATGATCTTTTCATATATTGTTCTCCGCTTATCCACTTTTCCGTTGCTACTGTTACAATCACTATAAAACCAAAACTGCTACCATTACTTGTGTCACTATTACCGCTACTATCATATTACTTTCCTACTAAATACTTTGCTGCAGATATTAAGTTATCCAGGTGTGGTTGAATTGACAACTCAGCTGCTAATACTTGAGAATATTCTTTGGCTCCCCTTGTGTTGAATCAAGAAATTTGGGTTGAATACTCTACCCTCGAAAATTGTTGCGATCCCCTATACTTGTGGGTTATCAGCGATGATGACTACACTCCCACCTATTGCTTCATGGCAAAAGGTGCCAAGGTACTCAAATACCCCTCCTCTGAATCAAGTGAGGATGAATCTGATGAAATCCTCAAGCCCAGCTATTCTAAACTTGCTAAGATTGATGTAAAGCAACAAAAGGCTTTTGAAAAGGTTCAGAACATGCTAGACAAAAGTGATGACCTGTTGGGTGAAGAAATGGATCGAACTCAAACTTTGACTGAAAATCTTCAGAGACTTCAGACTAAGTTTGACAACCTTCCGAGTCATCATAACACTCTCTTAGCTGATAATGAGAAACTTTCTTATGAATTTCTTCAAAGAAAGCAAGATCTTGAGCAGCTAAGGCTGAGTTATGAAGATCTTCAGAAGGAACGTGATTCATTGCTTGCTCAACAGACCAGTTCCGCTCAGGCTGAATTCATTCCACCATGTTTGAAATGCATTGAACGTGAATTTGCATTGGAAATCCCTACTCACTCACATTGATATCTATTGATGGGCATCTCCATAGCCCGTTGATACGCCTAGTTGATGTGAGACTATCTTCTCCTTTTTGTCTTCTCCACAACCACTGTCGGCGTGAAAACCGGCGGATCTCGGGTAGGGGGTCCCGAACTGTGCGTCTAAGGCGGATGGTAACAGGAGGCAGGGGACACAATGTTTGACCCAGGTTCGGGCCCTCTTGATGGAGGTAAAACCCTATGTTCTGCTTGATTAATATTGATGATATGGGTAGTACAAGAGTAGATCTACCACGAGATCAGAGAGGCTAAACCCTAGAAGCTAGCCTATGGTATGATTGTATGTTGTCCTACGGACTAAAACCCTCCGGTTTATATAGACACCGGAGAAGTTAGGGTTACACAAGGTCGGTTACGAAGGAGGAGATATACATATCCGTATTGCCTAGCTTGCCTTCCACGCCAAGTAGAGTCCCATCCGGACACGAGACGAAGTCTTCAATCTTGTATCTTCATAGTCTAACAGTCCGGCCAATGGATATAGTCCGGCTGTCTGGAGACCCCCTAATCTAGGACTCCCTCAGTAGCACCTGAACCAGGCTTTCAATGACGATGAGTCCGGCGCGTAGTGTTGTCTTCGGCATTGCAAGGCGGGTTCCTCCTCCGAATACACCACGGAAGAATTTGAATATAAGGATAGTGTCCGACCCTGCAAAATAAGTTCCACATACCACCGTAGAGAGAATAATATTTCCACAAATCCAATTTGCTGACTTGTTTTGGCAACACGACATTATGTCACGGCCCGGTGATTATTCGAACCATTTCCTTTAACTAGCCCCGCACATAACGCGAGGCAGTTTTTTGACACGTCTTGTCAAAGCAGAGATCGTGTCCCCTTATCACGGGATTCTCATCAATACGGGTGTGGGTAACCCAACCGCGTCTAGGACTCCTAGATTATAGGCAAGTCCCAAACGGCCACGGAGAGGATGCTTGATATTCACCCTCTTTATAAAGGGCCAAGGCTTTCACTTTTTTCCCTCCCATGCTCAATCGAATCCTTCCCCCGCCTCGAGTACTAACACCCAAAGCTTAGTTCAGGTGCTCCGTATCTTCAACCATGTCCGGATCCAGCATTCAATGCTGATGGATGCCCTCCTCCGTTATGGAAGAGGATATCAAGAAGTTGAGGGAGGCCAGATACCTGACCGCCGAGGTTTCGCATCGGCTGCCTGCCCGATGGCAGGTCATCCCTACTCCTGAACCCAACAAGGACGTTGTGTTCATATCCCACTTCCTCCGAGGTCTGGGCCTCGCTCTGGATCCCTTCGTAAGGTGTTTGATGATCTATTACGGACTAGACTTCCATGATCTAGCCCCGGACTCCTTTCTTCACATCTCGACATTTATTGTCGTGTGTGAGGCTTTCCTCCGCATTACCCCTCACTTTGGTTTGTGGCTCAAGACCTTTGATGTGAAGCCGAAGACAATCGAGGGACAGTACGCAACATGCGGAGGTGCTTTAATAAGCAAGATTGCAGGAGCTCCGTGGCCAAAGGGTTCCTTTCCAGAGATGTCCGGATTATGGCAACGGGTGTGGTTTTACATCACAGCTCCCAGAAGTGCCAAGTGGGTGGCTCCCCCCGCTTTCCGCTCGGCCCCCCCATGTAACACCCTCGATGCGACTATATCTCCCACGTGTCGAGGCACGACTTAGAGGCATAATCGCATTGAAGGCATATGTCGCAAGTTAGGCAATCTTCACAACATCCCATGTAATATAAATCATAAAGGGGAGATAACCTAGTTGGCTTACACTCGCCATGTCAATCAAGTACATAAATAACATTACATCAACCAAACACTCATGGCCCAACTACGACGCCAAAATAAAAGATAACCCAACATGCGACACGGTCCCGATCAACTCCAACTGGGCACCACTACTGATCATCAGGAAAGGAAACATAGTATCGTTGAGAGTCTTCGTCGAACTCCCACTTCAGCTCAAACGCGTCACCTGGAGCGGAATCATCGGGCCCTGCATCTGGTGTAATAGTAATCTGTGAGCCACAGGGACTCAGCAATCTCGCACCCTCGCGATCAAGACTATTTAAGCTTATAGGTAAGGCAAGGTAAATATAAGTGGAGCCGCAGCAAGCGACTAGCAACTATGGTGGCTATCCTGTTCGCAAAAGAGAGCGAGAAGAGGAGGCAAAGCGCGAGCGGGAAACTAGAGAACAACCTGTGCAAACATTACTCCAACACCGTGTCCACTTCCCGGACTCCGCCGAGAAGAGGCCATCACGGTAACACACTCAGTTGATTCATTTTAATTAAGTTAAGGTTCAAGTTATCTACAACCGGACATTAACAAATTCCCATCTGCCCATAACCGCGGGCACGGCTTTCGAAAGTTCAAATCCCTGCAGGGGAGTCCCAACTTAGCCCATGACAAGCTCTCACGGTCAACGAAGGAATATACCTCCTCCCAAGACGTTCCGATCAGACTCGGTATCTCGGTTCTTCAAGACACTTCGACAGGTTAAAATAAGACCAGCAACACCGCCCGAATGTGCCGACAAATCCCGATAGGAGCTGCACATATCTCTTTCTCAGGGAACACTCAGATTGTCCAAATTTCCCCTGGGCTTTGTGAAAACTAGAGCATGCTGAAAACAGATATCAAGTAGGCATGTTTACGAGCTCGATGCACTCGCTACGGTGCAAGTCATGATAATCTAAGCATACATCTATCAAGAATAAACAAAATGCAAGCTAGACATGGCAAGAACAATAGCATAGTATGCACGGATCAACTACAACATCATCGGCAAAATTGCAAACAAGTCGATAATCTGCCCAGATTCACAAAATAGCAAAAGTAGAGCTTGATTGACCCAAGCTAGGCTGCTCCATAATTGCAAACAAAGACATGGATGGATAGAGCACTACAAGATTAACAAAACATCCTTACTGATCATCCTCAAAAGAGGCACGGATCAATAGGAAACAACATGAACATATGGCCATATGAGATAAACAGCTCAAGGACTTAGTGGAATTGATAAGTCCCTGAAATCAGAATTACCAAGAGCACCACTTTGCAAGCTTGTGCTACTCACCACACACATCACAAAAATACATGGGTTGCACCTATGGAAAGATGACAAAACCCTTAACAAAACAAATGTAGAGCTCATGGGCATATCATGCACACAATAATCATGGCAAAAATGACAAATATCTAAATGGAATAGCAGATCTGATAATTATCTCAAGTAGCCCTCTTCTAACAGCATTTCGGGCATCAAGATGAACTCAAATGAAAATGATGCAATGTAATGAAATGATGTACTCTCTGAGATGAACATTTTGGTATGCTATATGCCAAAAATGGAGCTACGGATGCAAAACGGCACGATGAACATAGGCACTTGAAACTGGAAAAAATCGGGGACTTAGTAGAATTTCGACCTCCGGATCTAGGGTTTCGCACGGTTTTCAAGGCGGTGGCGGATCTGGCCGGAGTTCGCCGGAGTAGAGGTGGGGCGCCGGAGTATAGGTCCCCGGGCCGAATATCACCGGATCCGGCCGGAGCTAGCCGCGGGGCGGCGGAGGAGGGCGCGGCCGAGCGGCGGAGCCGGAGCTCGGGCTCGTGCGGCGGCGGTGGACCACGGCGAGGCGACGGGCGGCGATGGCGCCACGGTGGCGCGGCGGCGCCATATGGCGAGGCGAGGGGCGGCGCAACGAGGGCGGCTGCGCGGCCCGGGAGTCGGGCCGGGAGGGCCGGGGACGGGCCCTGCGGGCCTCGCCGGGTGCGGGCGGCGATGTGGTCCGGGGGCGCCACGTGGCAGCTCCCGGTTGGGGGTGGCGGTGATGTCCGGCGCGTCCGGACACGTCCGGCGCGCGGAGAGATGAAGGGGGCTAGGTTAGGGTGGATTTGATCCGGAATTTTCAGGGGAGACTATATATAGGCATAGAGGGAGCTAGGAGAGTCCAAATGAGGTGTGGTTTTCGGCCACGCGATCGTGATCGAACGCTCTAGACGATGAAGAGGGTTTAGGTGGGTTTTGGGCCAAATTGGAGGGGTGTTGTGCTGCAACACACACGAGGCCTTTTCGGTCCCTCGGTTAACCGTTGGAGTATCAAACGAAGTCCAAATGGTACGAAACTTGACAGGCGGTCTACCGATAGTAAACCAGGGCCACTTGGCAAGTCTCGGTCCAATCCGGAAATGTTTAATCCCCACACACGAAAGAAAGGTAGAAATGACCACCGGAGGAGAACGAAGCGCCGGAATGCGAAACGGACAACGGGGAAAAAGCTCGAATGCATGAGACGAACACGTATGCAAATGCAATGCAAATGATGACATGATATGAGATGCATGACAAAAACAACAACACACGGAGACAAAAATCCGAATACGAGAAAATAAAATAACTTAACGCCGGAAACGGCAAGAGTTGGGAGTACAAATTGGGAAAGTTACATCCGGGGTGTTACAACACTCCACCACTACAAAAGGATCTCGTCTCGAGATCTAGGACTAAAAGAACGCCGGGTACTCAGAACGGATGTGATCCTCGCGTTCCCAGGTAGCTTCACGGTCGGAATGGTGTGACCACTTGACTTTGAGAAATTTGATTGACTTGTTGCGAGTCTTGCGTTTAGTCTCTTCAAGAATAGCAACTGGGTGCTCATGATAAGAGAGATCTTCTTGGAGCTCAATGTCCTTGAAGTTGACGGTGCGGTCAGGAGTCTTGAAGCACTTCCGAAGCTGAGAGACATGGAACACGTCGTGAACATTTGCAAAGTTTGAAGGAAGCTCGAGTTGATAGGCAAGGTCGCCTCTCTTGCTGACAATCTTGAAAGGTCCCACGTATCTAGGAGCAAGCTTCCCTTTGATACCGAAGCGACGAGTACCTTTCATAGGAGAGACGCGGAGGTAAACATGATCTCCGATCTCAAAAGCCAAATCACGGTGCTTACTATCATAGTAGCTCTTCTGGCGGGATTGGGCTGCTTTGAGGTTATCATGAATGACTTTGCACATTTCCTCTGCCTCTGTGATTAAGTCATTACCCAAAAGCTGACGTTCACCGGTTTCAAACCAGTTGAGAGGGGTACGGCACTTTCTGCCATACAGAATTTCAAAAGGGGCCTTGCCCGAACTTGCTTGAAAACTGTTGTTGTAGGAGAATTCAGCATAAGGAAGACAATCCTCCCACTTCATGCCGAAGGAGATCAGACAAGCCCTGAGCATATCTTCAAGAATCTGGTTGACACGCTTGACTTGACCGCTAGTTTGAGGATGGAAAGTTGTGCTGAAGCGGATGTTGGTGCCCATGGCCTTCTAAAAAGAATCCCAAAACTTGGATGTAAAGATGCTGCCACGGTCTGAAGAGATCACTTGTGGAATACCGTGGAGACAATTCGAGAGGTATAGAGTTCCTCCAATTGAGCTGCAGTGATTGACTCTTTGATAGGCAGAAAGTGAGCCACTTTGGTGAGTTTGTCGATGACAACGAATATAGCATCATTGCCACGTTTGGACTTTGGAAACCCAGTCACGAAGTCCATTTCAATGTGGTCAAACTTCCATTCTGGAATGGCAAGAGGTTGGAGGAGACCAGCTGGCCTTTGGTGTTCTGCCTTCACTCTTCTGCAGACATCACACTCATTCACGAACTGAGCAATCTCGCGCTTCATTCGAGTCCACCAATAAGCTTTCTTAAGGTCCTGATACATCTTCGTGCTCCCAGGGTGGATGGAGAGGAGAGAATTGTGAGCCTCATTCAAGATCACTTTACGGAAGTCACCTTTGGGTACAACAATACAATCCTCGAAGAAGAGAGTATCCTTGTCATCAAGGCAGTAGCACTTGTACTTGGGTTGACTCTTGGCAATCCCAATCTTCACCTTTTTCACCATAGCATCAAGAACCTGAGGTTGGCGAATCTGGTCTTCCAAGGTAGGAGAGACTTGAAGGTTGGCGAGGAAACCTTGAGGAACAACTTGCAGATTAAATTTGCGGAAAGCTTCACAAAGCTCGGGTTGATAAGGCTTGAGAATCAGACTATTGCAGTAAGCCTTTCTGCTCAATGCGTAAGCAATCACATTGGCCTTGCCTGGAGTATACTCGATACTTGGATTATACTCTTGAATCATTTCGACCCATCGAGTCTGCTTGAGGTTGAGATTAGGCTGAGTGAAGATGTACTTGAGACTCTTGTGATCAGTGAAAATGTCCACTTTTCTTCCTAATAAGAGATGTCTCCAAGTTAAAAGAGCATGCACAACTGCCGCCAACTCGAGATCATGAGTGGGGTAGTTCTTCTCATTAGGCTTCAACTGGCGAGAGGTATAAGCAACAACTTTCTTCTCTTGCATCAAAACTGCGCCAAGACCTTGGAGAGAGGCATCACAAAAGACCTTGTACGGCTTGGATTCATCAGGCGGAGTCAGAACTAGAGCAGTGATCAATTTCTCTTTCAAAGTGTTGAAAGCAATGTCACACTCCGGAGACCAAACGTACTTGACGTGCTTCTGGAGAAGAGTAGAGAGAGGCTTTGCGATCTTAGAAAAGTTTTCAACGAATCTTCGGCAATAGCTTGCGAGACCGAGGAAGCTACGGAGTTGCTTCACGTTCTGAGGAGGTTCCCAATTCACAATTGCAGACACCTTCTCAGGATTCACGGCAATGCCCTTGGCAGAGATGATATGACCAAGATAAAGAACCTCATCGAGCCAAAATTCACACTTGGAGAACTTGGCGTAGAACTGATGTTCCCTGAGCTTATCGAGTACCCAACGCAAGTGCTTGGCATGATCTTGTTTGTTCTTCGAGAAAACCAGAATGTCGTCGAGATAGACCAAAACGAAGTCATTGGTGTAGGCGTTGAAGATGAAGTTCATCATGCGAGAGAATGTCAGAGGAGCGTTGACGAGACCAAAAGACATGACAGTGTATTCATATGAACCATAGCTTGTCCTGAAAGCCCTCTTGGGAATATCTTGCTCACGTATTCGAATCTAATGATAACCCATACGGATCAAGCTTGGAGAATACTTGGGCACCTTTGATTTGTTCGAACAGCTTGTTGATGTTGGGAAGTGGGTATTTGTTCTTGATGGTCTTCTTGTTCAATGGGCGGTAATCAACACAAAGTCGGTCCGTTCCATCCTTCTTCTTCACAAAAAGAACACCACAACCCCACGGAGAAGAACTAGGCCGGATGAGACCCATTTTCTCTTGAATATCGAGTTGCTTCTTCAGCTCCTTCAACTCTTCAGGTCCGAGCTTGTAAGGACGCTTGCAGACAGGTTCCGTGCCGGGCTCAAGATCAATAACGAATTCAACTGGCCGGTGTGGAGGCATTCTTGGAAGCTCTTCTGGAAAGACGTCTTGATATTCGCAAATGACTGGAATTTGCGAGATAGCATCCAGTTCACCCTTCTCATTGAGAGAAAACAGACGGATTGTATCATCACGAGCGGCAAAGACAATTACATCCTTAGACGAATGAGTCAATTGAATCTGCCTGGCTGCACAATCAAGCTGAGCCTTGTGCTTAGAAAGCCAATCCATCCCGAGAATAAGATCAATATCCGAGTTGCCAAGAACCATTAGGGAAGAAAGAAACTTGTAGTCGCCCAAGTGTAGCGACCCGACCCGAATGGATCAAGTCTCTGTGCTTAAGTGTCATCCCTGGATCGGTATGCTGACACACACAGTACTCGAGGATTTATAACAGAGGTAAATCACATGTATAAGTAACGTAAATACTATTACCTCAAATCCAAAATAGCGGAAGTAACAAGGTTGTGGATTCTCATCAACACCAACGGCAAAGTTGAGTGTAGAAATCGTAACCCTAACGTATCACTTACTCGTCGTAAGAAACCTGCAACATGAGACGTTGCAGCCCGAAAGGGGTCAGTACATTGAATGTACTGGCAAATTCACACCATAGAGAAAATGATGAACAATGGCTATCACTATATGCATATATGGCTGGTGGAAAAGCTCTATGGTTATAAGGTTTTTGCGTAAAGCCAATTTTTCCCTACTACAAAGGAATAAATTTTATTTAACTATCATGGTGGTTGTTGAACATTGAGAATGGTTGACAGCATTCTCAATCCCAATTAAGTAACATCATTAAACCCAACAATATTCATTTAAAGTAACGTGATGAGATCAACAGGATAATCCAAGAACTAGATACTCAAGACGTCCATAACCGGGGACACGGCTAATCATGATTAGTTTGTACACTCTGCAGAGGTTTGCGCACTTTTCCCCACAAGACTCGATCTCCTCCGTTGGTTTTCTCGCACTACATGGTGTTTGAGAAATGGATGACCGAGACATAACCTTTCAGAAGCGCTAGCACCTTACGTTGGATAGACCGGTACACCTACTTTCCCCTACATCTGCTAGTCTACCCTGTAAGAGTTCGCACGACTTACTCAACTATGCCAGAGCCCATAATGGCTTGTGGCTGCACACGGAAGTTTCTAGTATGAATAATCTCATGATCCCTTTGAGCCTGGGTGGCGGTCCAAAAGAAAAAAACAGGCAAGTCCTGGAATACCCAGGTGCCTCAATCCACCCAGATGTGTGTTTAAGTTGCCACCTTAAGTAAACCATTAATTAACAATCTCACATCTGTCATGAAAAAATCTCAAAACCCAATCCACGTCTACGAGCATAGCATGGCAATATAAGCATAACGTAATAGTAACTCCCAAGGGTTTGATAACAAACAGGTAATAGGTACTACCTCAACTACTTCCCATCACACAATTTAATTAGATCCTAATCATGCAATGTTTGAGGTTTGATCTAATGCAATAAAAACTGGGTATGAAAGAGATATGATCAAAGTGTGAACTTGCCTGCAATGTTGATGAAGATGATTCGCACTCAAAAAATCTTGATAGATCTACTCGTCACACTCCGGTCAATCTATTGTAAGCAAGCAATAGTAACCACACATAAGCAATCACTCAAAAGATCAGAAAGAACGAAGAAGACAATTCAGAAAACTTCAAAACCAAGCAAATAACTCTTGCAACATAAAACAATTTCTAACAGTACCAAAATTATGTAAATTTGGCCTTATCAGAAAGTTTAGGTCAAGAGCTTCGATTTGCAAAAAGAATCAACTCAAACGGAGCTACGAAACTCAAGTTATGATCAAACGAAGTTTGAATTCAAATCTGATCTAATTCAAATTTTAAACTTTTCAAAAACATGTTTGAGTTGGATTAAAGGATAGAGGGTTTCATAACGAATACGTGGGCGTTGGTTTCGTTGGATTTGGATAAACGGGTAAGAAGTTGTGCTCGTTTGAAAACTAGGGGCCAATCTATAAATAATTATATTCACGGATATGTCCTTGACGTAAAATAAGCAGGAAAAAAACCTACTGAGAGAACGCTCACTTTCTAACTCTAACCAGCGAACGTTCTCTAAAAAAACAAAACAAAAAAAAACAGAAAGATCTGGATCATTGGATCCAGATCCAACGGACGGGAGGCGCCGGTTACCGCGGCGATCACCGGAGTCGGGGAGGACGACGGCGGCGGCTTCGGTCTCGGCCGGAGCGGCGGTTCCGGGCGTCGCGGGAGGCAGCGAAGAGCACGGGGAGGGGCGGCGTGGAGCGGCGGTTACAGTGGTGGCGTGGGCGGCGGTCGAGAGTGCCGGTGGAGCGCGGGACGAGGCGACGGATCTCCGGCGGAGCTCGCAACTCCGGCGGTGGAGTGCGGCGGCTAAGGAAGAGGAGAGAAAAGGGGGTCGGGGTCCTGGGGCTCCGGATTTATAGGGGGGGAAGGGGCGGCGAGAAGCTTGGAGGAGGGGCAAGGGGAGGCGTGCCCGGCCGGGACTCGACGACGGCGGCGGAGTCGGCCACGCTCGGGACTTCGTCCCGAGCTGGAGGGCGAGGCGGACGGGGATCTGGGCTGGGCCACGGCCTAGCAGGAGCTGGGCCGGCCCAGTCGGTGAGGGAAGTTTTTTTTAAACATTATTTTCCAGACAATTAAAATAATAAAAGCAAAATAATTAAAATATTATATAGGTATATAATATATCAAAATTTTTAGAATTTTTTTTCTATGACATGAACATTTTTATAAATTCAAATAAAATCCACACAAATTCAGATAAAACAAAGAGTGCTACTGGTCTATTAAAATCCAACTAAAATCATTTTAAAAATACCAAAATGATTTCAAATTAATTTTTCTCAAATTTTCTGTTGTAGGGAATCATGTTACCCTAATTTCCATATATTTTATTTTTGGAGAAAAATAATTTGAATAAAACTCAAATAAATCCAAATTGAAAATTAATTCCAAAAGGACTTGAAATTGATCCTTTGAAACTCCCAACTCATATTTCATAATTTGAAGAAGTCATTTTATCTTCTCTCGTGAAAATCATTGAGCTGCATGAAGTTTATGAATTGAAAATTTCCAAATGAAATCCAATTATTTTCAAATACCCTTTCATTTAATTTAAATGGAAGAAGTCATATCATCTTCACTCAAGGGTTTTGTATTTGAAAAGAATTTGAATTCATGGAGATCAGAAAGGAAATATGGAAGTTTGGGAAAGTCCTTTTATTCCCTCTCATTTAACTTTCAAAAAGTTTCGAATTCACTCACTTTCAGACAATCAATCAAACAATCAGTCAAATCTATCTATTTATTATAACATTCCAAAATTTAGAATTTTGGGATGTTACAAACCTACCACCCTTAAATGAATCTCGTCCTTGAGATTCGGAGAGGCTAGCAAGAAAAAGGTTAGGGTTTGGGGGTCTCCTCAAATTCCATCAATCATCACCGGGGTCTGGGGTGCTACCACCCTTAGAAGCATGGTTACGGTTCTATCAAAACTCATATACTCCATCCTTATTCTTGACAGTGTCGGTCTTTTCAGATCCTCGAGAAAATTCCTTCTCTGAGCTCTTCCGGTAGTGGCATAACCTTTTCCTCAATTCTTCTGTCTTTTCATCTTGGTAAGGTTATTCCAAGACTGGGTCTTCTTAGCTGACGGGTCTGGCGCCAAAACTAAACAACTATCAATATCTCATGGTGGTCAACAATTTAGGGTTTCTCCTGCAGGAAATGGGTCTGGGTGGAATCTCACCGTATAACCTATGGTTGGCAAAAGCTGCCTTGTACAAGGGAAAAAATACTTATACCATTCTAAGGCTTAAAAAAGGTTTAATATCGCCGTCTCTCTACTATAGGTAAGTCACTCAGATTTACCATCCCATATAGTAAGGCGAATAATAAGAGTAAGTCGGTATGGTGATCAATCCATCCCGCACCCAAATCATTACCTTGTATACGGTTTAGCGAATCTCGCATTCTAACACTCGGTCATCCTCACAAGCATTGCAGAATTTCTCTTGTCGACGAACCAAGTTCGGATAAATCCATAGATTCTGCAAGCCAACAACCATCTATCGTTCCTTCACAACTCTCAGGTTTTGCGTAACTCCTATAAAATCGTCTGTCGATAAACGTCGTATCTTCCTCCAGGGTTTTTCCTTCAGCAAGAATGTGCTTGCTTCTTGGCAGGTCCTAGGGCATGTGGGTTATGGCCCATCTCATCACTTGTAGTCCTTGAACTTATCATCGGGCAACTGATCATTGTTCCAACTTCCAACTTCCTAGTATTCTTAAATCCATCCAATTGTATTGTCTTCCTTCCTTCTATTGGCACCAAACTAGGACATGATTACTCAGACTCATCATGGAGTTTCCATTGATCCATATTTCCGACATCATACCTCCTTTATATCCAATAGTAATTTATCTCTTCATCCCCGTGGGATATCCCTCGTACCGAGATAAAAACTTATACTTATGAAGTCCATATTCCACTTCGTGGAATATCATTATCCTTTCCAGGGTCAAGCGTCCTTACATGGGAATATTGGCCATCTCTGCATGGCACTTCTTCAACTGGGAAATGTGAAACACATCACGAACTCCTGAAAGTCCTTCGGGTGACTCCAACTCGTTGGCCACTTCTCTCATACGCTCCAAAACTCGGTATGGTCCTACAAATCTCGGGGCTAACTTTCCCTTAACTCCAATTCGTTTAACTCCTCGCAGAGGGAACACATGAAGACATGCCCTATCTCCAATTTCATAGACTACCTCCTTGAGTTTTTGAGTCTACATAGATCTTCTGCTTGGACTGAGCTACCTTCAGTCTATCTCGAATCAACTTAACACTCTCTTTTGACTCCTTGATCACGTTTGGTCTAAACAACTGATGGTCTCCAACTTCATCCCACACACTCTTGGGGTATGAAACATATCGAGACAAAACTCGTATTCATTTTGTTCGAAATACACTCAGTGGAGTATCCTTATCTTTTCCAGGGGTCAATGGTTCTTACAGGGTACTACCACCCTTAAAATGCACAAATCTTCCATAGACCATATTTCTCATATCCTCAAAATGGTCAAAATCCTTCTTCATAGAGTAACAACTCATAAAATCCATATCAGTACCAACGATGCTACTTTATTCATTCTCAAATGATTACAATCTCTCGCTTTTCCATTACATGTCTCAACTCAACACCTCAATATAAAAGAAAATGTTCTCACTTCTACTACTCCATTTCTTTTGTTGCAAACTCAACTATCTAGCACAAGTTTCCTTCTCATTGGGGCATTCTCTGGCAAAGTGCCCTGCTCCATTACAACTAAAACATATTACTTCTGACAAGTCTCAAGGTTTCCTTTTTGGGCAATTGTTGAGGTAGTGCCCTGACTCCTTGCACCTGTAACAAGTGATATGACTCAGGTCCTTCCTGGAATCCAATCGTTTTCTCTTCCTGGACTTTTCCATTCCAATCAGGGCTTCTATTTCCTGTGGGTCATTTTCTACTTCCTCTGTCAGGAATTCTACTTGATCCCCATTCAAACAGTTTTGGAAGATGTTTCCTTCTTCTCCACATGAATAGCAAGACTTGGTGCAGGGTTTACTTAGTTCTTCTTTGGGTGTGTCCTCCGCCTCTTCCTTCTTCTAAAATTTCCATGAGGGCTCCTTTCATTTCTTCTTTCTTCTGCTGGATGGTTCTTTGTACCATGGGGTAAATGTGACACTGAGCAGGGTAGTGGGTAGTCCCTTCACACAAGAAACAAGTGATCTGCCTAGTTTGGCATTCTTCAGCTGGGTGACTTCCTTCACAATTAGGGCATTCATCCTTGTGTTTTTTATGGTTGTATCCTATTTCTCCACAAATCTTGCACGCACAAGGTTTCTTCATATCCTTTCCATAAGGCTTCAACTTCTGGGACACAAACCAAGACTTTGGCAAAGTCAACTTAAATTCTTTCCAAGTGGTTACTCCTTGCCATCCATTCATGGTTTGGTACATTCTCCACCAAGTAGCAATACCTCTTTCAAAGCACTGAAGAGCATGCTGGGTCATATCATGTCCAACTATAGGGTTATTCTCCATGTGATCCTCCATGTTCTGAATCCATCGGTCCGTCTCCAATTGACTCATCGGCCCCGAAAATACAAGCTCATCTCCATTCATCCTCTATTGGGTCCATGGGTTTTGGGGTGAGATAAGAGAGATCAAGAGGGACGCACACAATACAAACAAAAGTTTTTGAAAAGATAGATTTTATTGTGGCTGTCGAGAAAAACTTCAAACAAATGACAGCTCACAAACTTCGCATCTAATGTGGGTATAAAACAGGGGGTTGGTCTTCTAAGGGTCAATAAATCTTCAAAATCGCCAACTCTTCAAGTCTTGTTTATGTCTCCGATGGTTTCTTCCCATCGTGCTTGTCCTTCTCAAGTTCTTTTGCCACATCATCTCCGTTGACGTGAAATCTCTCGTGACATCCTTTAATATTCCAGAGTTGCATTTCAAACTTCTAGGTTTCAACATCCTTGGCATGAACCATGGTCTAGTTCTTGACAAATCTCTGGTTTCTCGAGGTTTTGTTCCTCCAATTTGGCTATTTCAGCTTCTGGGTCCTGAGTTTTTCTCAAAATACTTTCCTTGTCAAAATACGACTTCTTGTTGGTCCATCTTAACTTCTTAATGTAACACTCCAGATCCTGGTGATACACCGGCTAAGGTTAAAACTTCATCTTACTAATAGGTGCTCCATCAGCCTTGTTCCATCAATCCATTCTGAAGAAATGCATCCTTAACTCAGCATGGTGACAATAGCATCAGCGGACGATGACATCAGGATAACCGTGTTTCTGCTCTTGTCATTCCCATGAGCTATCATTCCATAGTTGATATCTCCTGCCTTAGGGTCTTCTTTGACAAAACTTCGAGTTCTCATACTCCTTGTTTCAGTCTTTCTCCGATACACCTTGATCTCGGGTATTGACAACTTCCATAGTCTGCCAAGTTCCATATGGGTAGCCTTCCTAGGTCATACTAAATCTGGAAATTCTTCAGAGCCTTCAAATTCTACTTGTCTTCGGCCTTCAACCGTTGTAGTTTCCATTATTCAGAGGCACGGAAAATACTCCTCATTCCGAAGTGGTCTTAGCTGTCCAATATCTTGTACTTCTTGGAGTGATCTCATCAGTCGTGTGGTCAAAAGGGGAAAGGGGTATAGTCTCAGTAAAAGGGAAATTTGAATAAACTCAGAAGAGAAGAGAGGTAAAAGATCTTTTTGAAAAGGGAAAGTTGAATAAACTCAGAAGAGAAGAGAGGTAAAAGATCTTTTTGAAAAGGGAAAGTTGTAGAGAAAAGTCTTTGCTATGGGCTTGCCAGTTTCTAGGGTCACGTCCTACAGTCAACATGTGCTCTGATACCATCTTGTAGCGACCCGACCCGAATGGATCAAGTCTCTGTGCTTAAGTGTCATCCCTGGATCGGTATGCTGACACACACAGTACTCGAGGATTTATAACAGAGGTAAATCACATGTATAAGTAACGTAAATACTATTACCTCAAATCCAAAATAGCGGAAGTAACAAGGTTGTGGATTCCCATCAACACCAACGGCAAAGTTGAGTGTAGAAATCGTAACCCTAACGTATCACTTACTCGTCGTAAGAAACCTGCAACATGAGACATTGCAGCCCGAAACGGGTCAGTACATTGAATGTACTGGCAAATTCACACCATAGAGAAAATGATGAACAATGGCTATCACTATATGCATATATGGCTGGTGGAAAAGCTCTATGGTTATAAGGTTTTTGCGTAAAGCCAATTTTTCCCTGCTGCAAAGGAATAAATTTTATTGAACTATCATGGTGGTTGTTGAACATTGAGAATGGTTGACAGCATTCTCAATCCCAATTAAGTAACATCATTAAACCCAACAATATTCATTTAAAGTAACGTGATGAGATCAACAGGATAATCCAAGAACTAGATAGTCAAGACGTCCATAACCGGGGACACGGCTAATCATGATTAGTTTGTACACTCTGCAGAGGTTTGCGCACTTTTCCCCACAAGACTCGATCTCCTCCGTTGGTTTTCTTGCACTACATGGTGTTTGAGAAACGGATGACCGAGACATAGCCTTTCAGAAGTGCTAGCACCTTACGTTGGATAGACCGGTACACCTACTTTCCCCTACATCTGCTAGTCTACCCTGTAAGAGTTCGCATGACTTACTCAACTATGCCAGAGCCCATAATGGCTTGTGGCTGCACACAGAAGTTTCTAGTATGAATAATCTCATGATCCCTTTGAGCCTGGGTGGCGGTCCAAAAGAAAAACAGGCAAGTCCTGGAATACCCAGGTGCCTCAATCCACCCAGATGTGTGTTTAAGTTGCCACCTTAAGTAAACCATTAATTAACAATCTCACATCTGTCATGAAAAAATCTCAAAACCCAATCCACGTCAACGAGCATAGCATGGCAATATAAGCATAACGTAATAGTAACTCCCAAGGGTTTGATAATAAACAGGTAATAGGTACTACCTCAACTACTTCCCATCCCACAATTTAATTAGATCCTAATCATGCAATGTTTGAGGTTTGATCTAATGCAATAAAAACTGGGTATGAAAGAGATATGATCAAAGTGTGAACTTGCCTGCAATGTTGATGAAGATGATTCACACTCAAAAAATCTTGATAGATCTACTTGTCACACTCCGGTCAATCCATCGTAAGCAAGCAATAGTAACCACACATAAGCAATCACTCAAAAGATCAGAAAGAACGAAGAAGACAATTCAGAAAACTTCAAAACCAAGCAAATAACTCTTGCAACATAAAACAATTTCTAACAGTATCAAAATTATGTAAATTTGGCCTTATCATAAAGTTTAGGTCAAGAGCTTCGATTTGCAAAAAGAATCAACTCAAATGGAGCTACGAAACTCAAGTTATGATCAAACGAAGTTTGAATTCAAATCTGATCTAATTCAAATTTTAAACTTTTCAAAAACATGTTTGAGTTGGATTAAAGGATAGAGGGGTTCATAACGAAGACGTGGGTGTTGGTTTCGTTGGATTTGGATAAATGGGTAAGAAGTTGTGCTCGTTTGAAAACTAGGGGCCAATCTGAAATAATTATATTCACGGATAGGTCCTTGACGTAAAATAAGCAGAAAAAAAACCTACTGAGCGAACGCTCACTTTCTAACTCTAACTAGCGAACGTTCTCTAAAAAAACGAAACAAAAAAAACAGAAAGATCTGGATCGTTGGATCCAGATCCAACGGATGGGAGGCGGCGGTTACCGCGGCGATCACCGGAGTCGGGGAGGACGACGGCGGCGGCTTCGGTCTCGGCCGGAGCGGCGGCTCCGGGCGTCGCGGCAGGCAGCGAAGAGCACGGGGAGGGGCGGCATGGAGCGGCGGTTACAGTGGTGGCGTCGGCGGC
>NC_041386.1:649597948-649602091 GCF_002162155.2 Triticum dicoccoides
GGGAAGGGGCGACGAGAAGCTTGGAGGAGGGGCAAGGGGAGGCGTGCCCGGCCGGGACTCGACGGTGGCGGCGGAGTCGGCCACGCTCGGGACTTCGTCCCGAGCTGGAGGGCGAGGCGGACGGGGAGCTGGGCTGGGCCGCGGCCTGGCAGGAGCTGGGCCGGCCCAGTCGGTGAGGGAAGTTTTTTTTAAACATTATTTTCCAGACAATTAAAAAATAGAAGCAAAATAATTAAAATATTATATAGGCATATAATATATCAAAAGTTTCAGAAAATTTTTTTCTACGACATGAACATTTTTATAACTTCAAATAAAATCCACACAAATTCAGATAAAACAAAGAGTGCTACTAGTCTATTAAAATCCAACTAAAATCATTTTAAAAATACCAAAATGATTTGAAATTAATTTTTCTCCAATTTTCTGTTGTAGGGAATCATGTTACCCTAATTTCCATATATTTTATTTTTGGAGAAAAATAATTTGAATAAAACTTAAATAAATCCAAATTGAAAATTAATTCCAAAAGGACTTGAAATTGATCCTTTGAAACTCCCAACTCATATTTCATAATTTGAAGAAGTCATTTTATCTTCTCTCATGAAAATCATTGAGCTGCATGAAGTTTATGAATTGAAAATTTCCAAATGAAATCCAATTATTTTCAAATACCCTTTCATTTAATTTAAATGGAAGAAGTCATATCATCTTCGCTCAAGGGTTTTGTATTTGAAAAGAATTTGAATTCATGGAGATCAGAAAGCAAATAGGAAAGTTTGGGAAAGTCCTTTTATTCCCTCTCATTTAACTTTCAAAAAGTTTCGAATTCACTCACTTTGAGACAATCAAGCAGACAATCAGTCAAATCTATCTATTTATTATAACATTCCAAAATTTAGAATTTTGGGATGTTACACCAAGGTGATAGTAACATCTGGCACCTCCAGACTTGCACTCAAACGTTTGCCAGGAGAAACGATATCCATTTGTTTACCCAAATGAGACGAAACAAACTCATGCTTGGTAAAAAATGGCTTTGACCTGAAACAATGCGATGCACCAGTGTCAAAAAGAACTTTGGCAGGGATATCATTAACAGGAAGGTTACCCATGATGACATCTGATGAGTCCTCTGCCTGAGCTGCGTTCATCAAGTTGACCTTGGTGTGCTTGGGGTTATGCTTGACCACAGCTGTACTTGCCGATCTGACAGGAGGAGGAGGAAGACGCCTCTGGTTGAGACACTTGTTGGCAAAGTGACCCTTCTGTTGGCACTTGTTGCACGTGACCTCTGAAAGCGGACGGTAATACGGAGCACTCGATCTTGGAGCTTGAGACGAAGTCTTGTTCTGAAAGCCAGGGTTGGGTGGGTGGGAAGAACCACTGCCACCTTTGCTCTTCAGCTGATACGACTGACAGAATGGAGGAGGAGGAAGCCAATACCTCTGCTGCTTGGCCACTTGAGTAGAGGAAGAAGGAGTAACATCTCTGACTCGCTTCTTGGAAGCATCACACCTCAACTGAGCAGCCTCTTGCTTCAATGCCATGTTGTAGAACTCATCGTACCTCAAGGGCTCAAAGAGAACAAGAGCTAGCTGAATTTCTTCTCTGAGACCACCCCTGAACTGGTATATCATGCTCTTCTCATGAGGCACGCCCTGCTTAGCAAAGCGGGCGAGCTTCTGAAACAACTTGTTGTAGTCATAGACACACAAAGAACCTTGCTTCAGGTTGCAAAATTCCTCACGCTTGCTTTCAACCACGCTCTGTGGAATATGATGTGCTCGGAAATCTTGACGGAATTCATCCCAAGTGATAACACGTCCACCTCTGGAATCCTTGTACTGCTGGAACCATTCTGCAGCTTGATCTTTGAGTTGGAAGGAAGCGAACTTAACAAAGTCCTCAGGCCTGACGTTACTGCACTCGAAATGCTTGCATAGATCCACAAGCCAATCGTCAGCATCGGTTGCCTCAACACAATTGCTGAACGTCTTTCGCCCGTTAGCAAGGAACTCGTTAAGTGAAGCAAAGTGATTTTGATTGTTGCCTTGGTTGCGCTCTTGAAGAATTTGCATGATCAACTGTGTGTTTGCATTGGTTGCGGCCATCACAGCTTGCCATGCCTCTGGAGGAGGTGGAGGTGGTGGCGGATCAGGATTCGGAGTCGTGCGCATTGGAGGAGCCATCCTGAAGAGGTTGACATCCATTAGCACATTGATAGACAACTATTGAAGCTGAATCCAACGGAATGAAATTTGCAACATATAGTCTGCACATCCGAACAAAATGAACGAATGCATTCCTCTTGAAATGGTCACATATCCATAAATTGAGAAGCCACTTAGAATTAAGGTAGAGAAATAAATCAACAAGGTACGGATCAAGAACGAATACTTGGTAAGAAATCCCAATCTCAAACCAAATATCCATGGAAGAAGAACTAGAGCTACAAGAATTCCCACCTATGAAACTCCCGAACCTTTCCGGTTATGCAATCAGGTGTTGGGGATACAGGGGAAGCATAATATCTCACCCAAATCTAGCAAATCCTACATCCAGTTGTATCCATCCTTTAACACATAACCAAGAAAAACTTCGGAAACCATCTACCTCAACCTTCGAAAAGCATCCGTTATACAAGTTATGGCGATACTCCCGAACTCCCGCCCCAGTACTGGGTGGCGTCGAGGTTATCTCACCAACGAACTGCATAAAAGAGATTTTCGATGTCGGCGTACTAAACTCAGGTATGCCAGAACTGCAACGATAAAATTATGATGACAACACCTCAGAGCTCAACTCCCCGGGACACTTCCACAAAACCCCTGACAGGAGGCACCAAGACAATGTTCTCATCATAAAACCATCAGAACGATTCCAAGATACCCGCGTGATCCTAATTTTTTTTTGTGAAATTTGAGAAGAGAAGAGTCAAAACTTTACGTCAGGATGCCTTACCAGAGCGATGAGGAGACTGGGAAGTAAAAAGAATTCCTAAACTCTCCGATATATAATTCCTAAATGACTCAAAACATTTTACTAGACACAACTCAGCCGCTAAAAACGATCAAGCAATGGGGCTCCCTCGATGACAATATATCTCCCACGTGTCGAGGCACGACTTAGAGGCATAATCACATTGAAGGCATATGTCGCAAGTTAGGCAATCTTCACAACATCCCATGTAATATAAATCATAAAGGGGAGATAACATAGTTGGCTTACACTCACCACGTCAATCAAGTACATAAATAACATTACATCAACCAAACACTCATGGCCCGACTACGGCGCCAAAATAAAAGATAACCCAACATGCGACATGGTCCCGATCAACCCCAACTGGGCACCACTACTGATCATCAGGAAAGGAAACATAGTATCGTTGGGAGTCTTCATCGAACTCCCACTTCAGCTCAAATGCGTCACCTGGAGCGGAATCATCAGGCCCTGCATCTGGTGTAATAGTTATCTGTGAGCCACAGGGACTCACCAATCTCGCACCCTCGCGATCAAGACTATTTAAGCTTATAGGTAAGGCAAGGTAAATATAAGTGGAGCTGCAGCAAGCGACTAGCAACTATGGTGGCTATCCTGTTCGCAAAAGAGAGCGAGAAGAGGAGGCAAAGCGCGAGCGAGAAACTAGAGAACAACCTGCGCAAACATTACTCCAACACAATGTCCACTTCCCTGACTCCGCCGAGAAGAGGCCATCACGGTAACACACTCAGTTGATTCATTTTAATTAAGTTAAGGTTCAAGTTATCTACAACCAGACATTAACAAATTCCCATCTGCCCATAACTGCGGGCATGGCTTTCGAAAGTTCAAATCCCTGCAGGGGAGTCCCAACTTAGCCCATGACAAGCTCTCGCGGTCAACAAAGGAATAGACCTCCTCCCAAGACGTTCCGATCAGACTCGGTATCTCGGTTCTTCAAGACACTTCGACAGGTTAAAACAAGACCAGCAACACCGCCTGAATGTGCCGACAAATCCCGATAGGAGCTGCACATATCTCTTTCTCAGGGCACACTCAGATTGTCCAAACTTCCGGTAGGCCAGCCCAGAGTTGCCCCTGGTAGCCACCGGCGGCTGACGAGTTGGACCAACACTCAGAGGAGCACTGGCCCGGGGG
>NC_041386.1:649602590-649632198 GCF_002162155.2 Triticum dicoccoides
AAATGGTAAAACCAATGTTGGGCATTGCTGGAAAAGCTTTAATCAAGGCAAACTATCAAGGGGTTCCCATTATAACCCAACCGCGTAAGGAACGCAAAATCCGGGAACATAACACCGATATGACGGAAACTAGGGCGGCAAGAGTGGAACAAAACACTAGGCAAGAGGCCGAGCCTTCCACCCTTTACCAAGTATATAGATGCATTAAGATAACATAGCAATATAATGATATCCCAACAGGTAAGTAAATATTCCAACAAGGAACGGCCTTCAATCTTCACCAGCAACTAGCAACGCTATAAGAGGGGCTGAGCAAAGCGGTAACATAGCCAATCAACGGTTTGCTAGGACATGGTGGGTTAGAGGTTGACATGGTAATTTGGGAGGCTTGAAAGCAAGTGGTAGGCATCGTGGCATTGGCATAGCAAAAGAGCGAGCAAACTAGCATAGCAAAGATAGTAGTGATTTCGAGGGTATGATCATCTTGCCTGCAAAGTTGTCAGAGTTGACTGGATCCTCGAAAGCAAATTCAACGAGCTCCTCGTTAGCGAACTCGTCTCCCGGCTCTACCAAAACAAGACAAACAAGCAACAAGGACACAATCAACCACGGGCAAGCTCGAACAAAATGATGCAAAGATGATATGCTATGCGGGATGCGATGCGGGATGCATATGCAAGATATGACAGGAAATGCAAGAAACCTGGCCTCAACTTGGAAATCCAAGCGTGCCACTGGAAAGATGAGATGAAATCGCTTGAAAACGATATAAAGAACGTCGGAATTGGAGCTATGGTTTGGAAATGGCAAGCGATTCAAATATGACACCGGTCTGCGATTAACAGGAAGTAACCATCTAAATGCAATGAGATGAACATGCTACAGCACCCAAACATGACAACAAAATACATGGCAGGGATGCATACAATATGCTTAACAAAAATCTGGCACTGAGCTACGGCCAATTCATCCATTAACAGGTTCAAACAAGCATGGCAAAAATGCACATGGCAAACAGATTTCAGACTTAGTGAAAACAACACTTGTCTGGAATTTCAGATCAGATAGCACTCTTCGGAGCAACAAGACTACATGCTACAGGACCTGAACATCGCAAAGTAAAGCATGGCATGGAGCTACTCAAAGAGCTTAACAAAAGTCCCTTAGTGACCTTGAGCCAAAAGGGATTAGAAAATACAATTGCAAGCATGTGAACATGGCAAAAACATAATCAGTTTTCAGACTTTGTGAAAACTGGAGCATGCTGAAAACAGATATCAAGTAGGCATGTTTACGAGCTCGATGCACTCGCTACAGTGCAAGTCATGATAAGCTAAGCATACATCTATCAAGAATACACAAAATGCAAGCTAGACATGGCAAGAACAATAGCATAGTATGCACGGATCAACTACAACATCATCGGCAAAATTGCAAACAAGTTGACAATCTGCCCAGATTCACAAAATAGCAAAAGTAGAGCTCGATTGACCCAAACTAGGATGCTCCATAATTTCAAACAAAGACATGGATGGATAGAGCACTACAAGTTTAACAAAATATCCTTACTGATCATCCTCAAAAGAGGCACGGATCAATAGGAAACAACATGAACATATGGCCATATGAGATAAACAACTCAAGGACTTGGTGGAATTGCTAAGTCCCTGAAATCAGAATTACCAAGAGCACCACATTGCAAGCTTGTGCTACTCACCACACACATCACAAAAATACATGAGTTGCACCTATGGAAAGACGACAAAACCCTTAACAAAACAAATGTAGAGCTCATGGGCATATCATGCACACAATAATCATGGCAAAAATGACAAATATCTAAATGGAATAGCAGATCTGACAATTATCTCAAGTAGCCCTCTTCTAATAGCATTTCGGGCATCAAGATGAACTCAAATGAAAATGATGCAATGGAATGAAATGATGTACTCTCTGAGATGAACATTTTGGTATGCTATATGCCAAAACTGGAGCTACGGATGCAAAGTTACGACACGATGAACATAGGCACTTGAAACTGGAAAAAATCGGGGACTTAGTAGAATTTCGACCTCTGGATCTAGGGTTTCGCACGGTTTTCAAGGCGGCGGCGGATCTGGCCGGAGTTCGCCGGAGTAGAGGTGGGGCGCCGGAGTAGAGGTCCCCGGGCCGGATCTCACCGGATCTCACCGGATCCGGCGAAGGAGGGCGCGGCCGAGCTGCGGAGCCGGAGCTCGGGCTCGTGCGGCGGCGGTGGAGCATGGAGAGGCGACGGGCGGCGATGGCGCCACGGCGGCGCGGCGGCGCCGGACGGCGAGGCGGGAGTCGGGCCGGGATGGCCGGGGACGGACCCCGCGGGCCTCGGTGGGTGCGGGCGGCGATGTGGTCTGGGGGCGCCACGTGGCAGCTCCCGGTTGGGGCCGGCGGCGATGTCCGGCGCGTCCGGACACGTCCGGCGCGCGGAGAGACGAAGGGGGCTAGGTTAGGGTGGATTTGATCCGGAATTTTCGGGGGAGACTATATATAGGCATAGAGGGAGCTAGGAGAGTCCAAATGAGGTGCGGTTTTCGGCCACGTGATCATGATCGAACACTCTAGACGATGGAGAGGGTTTTGGTGGGTTTTGGGCCAAATTGGAGGGGTGTTGGGCTGCAACACACACGAGGCCTTTTCAGTCCCTCGGTTAACCGTTGGAGTATCAAACGAAATCCAAATGGTACGAAACTTGACAGGCGGTCTACCGGTAGTAAACCGGGGCCGCTTGGAAAGTCTCGGTCCAATCCGGAAATGTTTAATCCCCACACACGAAAGAAAGGTAGAAATGACCACCGGAGGAGAACGAAGCGCCGGAATGCAAAACGGACAACGGGGAAAAAGCTCGAATGCATGAGACGAACACGTATGCAAATGCAATGCACATGATGACATGATATGAGATGCATGACAACGACAACAACACACGGAGACAAAAATCCGAACCCGAGAAAATAAAATAACTTAACGTCGAAAACGGCAAGAGTTGGAGTACAAATTGGGAAAGTTACATCCGGGGTGTTACACCCCACCACAACTGATGTCATGGATTAGCAGAGGGCTGAGCTGGGGTCCGGCCAAGGACATGCCTACACTGCAAAGCCGCATTCAAGATCTCTTCAAGGGAGATTTTAATTTGGTTATGGTAATGCAAGTCTTGCTGGTTCGTCGAGTCCAGCCTTGCAAACGCCGACCCCTTCACTTGAGGGAGTTCAACCTAGAAGGACCGCGTGCTATTCAAAGTTTCCTCGGCCTGACGCACGAGGAAATGTACAAGTCATTCTTTGGACCTCAAACAGAGTGTCCGGACACCACCGAGGATGCGGGTCTCAGTAGCAACCGCCCCGCTGAACAAGTAAGTAATCCTCTAGCCGAACACACCGTCTTTTATTTATCATGACGTCATTTCTGAGAGATCATCCTTTGACCAGGATTGGCTAACAAAGGCGGAGATGATTCGGTGCCCGGCTCCCCTCCCTGAGGGTTTGGAAAATCCGGTACTGGAAAAGATGCTCGAGCTCGCACCTTGCCCGGAGCCCACGAAGGGAGATAGAGGGGGGAATAATATGGGCGAAAGCGGGCTCCCATCGCTGCCAATTCCAACCGAGGGAATGAGCGCCTCCATAAGGGAGGATAACCAAGGAGAAGAATCCGACCTTCTCCCGCCACGTGGGAGGAAGAGGACTGCCTCTGAGGATCCGGAAACCGAGGCTTCCAAACGGGAGAAGAAGTCTCCAATAGAGGGTCCTGCCTCGGGGGGTGCTCTTGTCGCACAAAGTCCGCGCGGGGATATGCCCTCCAACGAGTCGTAAGTAATCAAAAATACTTTAATAGTGAAGATATATTACCTTTCCTCTGAGAAAAATAACCGAAGCATATATCTTGCAGTTTGGATCTTAGCCCTTCTCAGCTGAGCTCGTCTTCGGGGGATCTTCTTCCGGAGATGATGGAGAGTGAAACGCCTCCCCCGAACTCCCCCGCTCAAGAAGCGGGCGACCTCGAAGTGTCGTCACGGAGGGCCTCTCCGGATTCGGTGAGGCCAAAAGATAATCCCATAGTCACCCAAAGTCCCCAACGTCTGGCTCTCGAAGAGAGCAAACAAAAGAGTCCGGCAGCATCTAGTATGCGGTCGGACGTACTGAGGGAGCTGTTGGAGCGAGCGGCCATCTCACAAGAACACCGTACGTTGATGGGTACGGTGATGGAAAGAATTTCATCCGCCGAAAGCAAATTACATGAAGCCTTTACGAGTCTACTGACGGGCTTTGAGGTACGTGAGATGATATACGTTTTGATAGTACCGCACATGTTAGGTGTGCCCTGTGTAGATAGTAGCCCCTGAGACTCTGGTTGTCATCGAGAACGGCGGCGAACAGAGGATCATAGTCCCAGGAAATAACCAGACCGCCTTTATGTGCAGGTGGTGGAAGCTCAGGTGGCTAGCCGGACTAATGAGTTTGCCGAACTAAAGTGGCAACTGGATGCGGCAGACGCCGACATCGAGCTTGTTAACAAGCGGCTTGACGAGTCACAGGATAAGGAATGTTTTCTGGTGAATCTCACATAATAAGAGCAGCATGATGCCAGTATCTTTAATATGTTGTGGCTGCGGACGGAGCTGCCGTCGTGGAGACCTTTTGGGCGGAACTTGCCCAAGCCAAGGAACAAGCAAGAGTTAGTAATGCGGCTGCTTTGAAGGCGGCCGAAGAGTTAAGAGCCGAGAAGGCTGCGCATTGTGAAAGCAAAGAGAAGATGGCCAAGATGGCCATGAAATTAAAGGACACTGCCGACCGTTGCCAGTTCCTTGAAGAAGAGAACCGAGTGAAGGCAGCGGACCTTGGAAAGGCCACGATGGAGACCAAAGACACCCGCTCTGCTATCAGGGCAAAGAAGGAGGAGCTGCGTGAAGCCGGGGATATTGCGGCTGGGAAGCCCTTTCTGCTGTAGAGGAAGTTCGAAGATCTGCGGTATGCCCCTCTGGATCGGCTGTGGAGTTCGGCAGACGCGTATATGGACTTGACAGCAAGCGTTGTCGATGCGGTCGAATACTTCCGAGATCAGACAGATCATGAAGTGGACAAGCTGTTCTGGTCACAATTTAACGTTCCAGAGCGTCCGCTTCCCTTGACTGATCAGCTAGCCGAATGGGCTGAACTTAATAGATTGTCTGGACTTTCCATGAGGTCCGTCGTAGATCATCTATGGCTGGAGAAGCCAAAGCCGAACATCTATTTCAGCTTAGTGCAGCAGTTTCTTGGTGCGGTGTCGCGCATCAATGCGATGAAGAGGTCGGCGTGCATAGAAGGCTCACAGATGGCCTTTGCCCGTGTCAAAGCATACTGGGCGGAGATGGATGCTACCACTGTTGCGGCGCAGGGTTCGGCCATAGCCGAGTGGCTGCTGAGCACTATTTTGAAGAAGTTCTTGAGGGCGCTTGTTTAATAGAGGTCTAGCACTCGAAGAATATTATGTTTGAATGACATGTATTCCCATTGTAAACACAATGTTTTTATGAAATGTAGTAAGGCTGTGTTTACACTTTTGCCGGAAAGTAATATGATGCCTCATGTGCGGCAATTTATGTATATATGTATATAATCTGAAAGATTGCAGTCGTGGGCTTCAACCCCCACGCATATAATGCGGAGGTGCTCGCAAAAGACGCGTGTTCACACTTAACCCAACGTCTTGGTCCTGATAAAGAGGTGATAGCGCAGCGAACCAGGAAACCGGACTATGATGCTTTAACACTTTCACTTAGCCATAGGAGTTTGACGGTGGGGCTACTATATAGCCCCTGGTGGCTCCGCGCTCTCCCGAACTCGGGGTGCGTATATGCCTGGCCAGGAAACGACCCTTCGTTAAAGCGGAGGAATTCTGACATTCCGATAGGTCATTGAGTGGTTGACCAGTCTCACGCTATATCATGATAGTCAGTTTTTGGCTTTCTCTACTGAGGTGCTCGTCCGGATGAACCAGGGCACAATCGCAGTAGTTGTGCTGGTGCTGCCTTAGCCGATAAAGCGGAACGTAAGGCACTAAAACACAGGAGCCGGGCAAACCCAACATTTGACCAAAGACATGATTCGGAGCTGATGCATATAAGGCCAAACTCGCGACGCCGAACACTCCCTAAGGTATTCGGTCTTTTGTGGTATAAACCGGGCCTGAATAGTGCCCTTTGTAGGAAGCCCCTTGTGTCCAGGTACGTGCATTATTCTGACGTGGCCACATGCCAAGACGTCAGCATCCTTCTTAGTTGTAGTGAGGATTCGAGGGATTGGTATCAACAAGAGACAGTAAAAAAGGTTTACCTAGGGTCTTAATCTAAAAAGAATCCTTGGAGAGGGTCCCTGCTGCACGTCTGCGCCTGTATCTCCGTTGTGCCGTATCCTGGACAGGTGTAGCACGATGATCATTTGGAAAAGAGATGAACTTAGGTGAAAATTTGTCGTGCAAAAGGTAGTTTTTAAAGAAACCATGTGTAATTAAAGATGAGTAAAAATTGCCACTTGTCTGTGCGCATTGAGCCCCTTGTATTTGTAATAGGGGTGTTGTCATCGATCCGGTATGAATTACATAGAGCTGCGCCGGACTCGTCTAACCGTGTCCGTGGTCTTGACGACCTATCAAATGCTTTTGTTGGTGAGGCCGTTTTTAGTATGCGGCTGCCAAGGCAGTCACATTCTCTTCGGCGCGCAAAGATCGCTCAATGTTTCCATTCGCTATAATGATGCCACGTGGACCGGGCATCTTGAGCGTGAGGGAAGCGTAATGCGGTATTTCGTTAAAACGAGTGAAAGCTTCACGTCCAAGTAGTGCTTGGTAGCCACTTTGGAATGGAGCAATGTGGAAGGTTAAATGTTCACTACGGAAGTTATCAGGGAAGCCGAATATAACCTTTAGTAGCAGGGAGCCCGTACAATGAGCCCCTGGGCCTGGCGTTACTCCTTTAAAGGTAGTGTTGCTATGGCAAATTTTCATTGGGTCTATCCCCATTTCGCGAAGTGTATCCTGGTATATCAGGTTTAGGCTGCTGCCACTGTCCATCAGGACTCGTGTGAAGTGGTATCCGTCAATTATTGGGTCTAATACCAAGGCAGCCCAACCTGCACGCCGGATACTTGCTGAGTAATCCTGATGGTCGAAAGTGATCGGTTGAGACGATCAGTGGCAGGGCTCCGCGGTGATAGGCCCTTGGGCATATTTCTCTGGGAGAGCTGCTTTGTTTCTCCCCTTGATCACGTGTAACACGTTTACAGTTTTGACTTCTGGTGGAAATTTGTTTTGTTCCCGAGTGTCTTGCTTGAGAGGCTCTTCCTCATCTTCGCTTGGTGTATCCTCCCCCTTGTGTACGGTGTTGAGCTTGCCGGACTGCTTGTAGACCCAACATTCTCTGTGGGTATGATTAGCGGGTTTACCAGGGGTGCTATGGATCTGACATATTTGCTCCAGAATTTTGTTTAGGCTGGACAGTTCATCTCTGGCGCCCTTAGAGGGCGACTTTTGCTGATTTGGCCGAGAGCTTTTGAATCCGGCGTTTACTGCCGTGCTCTTCGTGTTGTCTTCTTTATTTCGGCGTTTGTTATTGTTGTTGCGCCGTGATTTCCCGTTTCCATCTCTAACTTCGGATGGACTGGGATCGCTGGTGCCGCATCGAGGCTTGTTAATGTTGCCATTGTTCTCGGCTTTACTTGGCCGAGGTGTCTGACCAGCCATTCGTCACGGACGCTATGCTTAAAAGCTGCCAAGGCTTCAGCATCCGGACAGTCGACTATTTGGTTCTTTTTAGTAAGAAACCTGCTCCAAAGCTTTCGGGCTGACTCTCCGGGCTATTGAGTTATATGACTCAAATCGTCCGTGTCCGGAGGTCAGACATAAGTCCCTTGGAAATTTGCCCGAAAGGCGTCTTCGAGCTCTTCCCAGGTTCCAATGGAGCTTTCGGGGAGGCTTTTAAGCCAGTGCCGAGCTGGCCCTTTGAGTTTGAGGGGTAAATACTTAATGGCATGGAGGTCATCTCCTCGAGCCATATGGATATGGAGGATATAATCCTCAATCCAGACACCAGGGTCTGTAGTTCCATCATATGCCTCTATATTTATGGGTTTGAATCCCTCTAGAAATTCATGATCCAGCACCTCATCGGTGAAACATAGGGGGTGTGCGACACCCCTGTATCCGGGTGTACCGCGTTCTTCGGATGTTTGTTGTGTTGCGTTGTATGCTGGGGCGTGCTTACGTGGTCCATAGATGGATCTGGATTCACCATCCTTTTGATGTGAGCCCTCGCGTGGATCGCGTATTGGCTTATGTGCGGTGTTTGCCGCTCTATGTTGGCCATGAGGTCGTCTATCCAGCCAGATGGCTGTTTTAATTTTTGGTCGTGGGGGATCGAAGGCCTCCTCATCGAATTCAGGTAGCAACTTCCACTTCGGGTAGCTCTTGGTGGGGCGATTACCGCTGTACTTCGCTGCTGTGTTGAGTACTTTACTCCACTTGATTTGGAGTGTATCTTGCGCAGCCTTGAGCCTTTGCTTTTGCTTTTTTAGACTCCTCGCGGTGGCAACGAGCCTATGATGGGCATTCTGTTGTTCCGGGTGTCTGTCTGGTGTAATGTCCTCTGGACTATGATCTTTGACAGAGCCGGGTTGTTCGGCTTGATTCTCCGTGTTGCCGTGGTCCGGCAATGGTTCTCCCTGCTCTAACGCTGGGTCTGTATGATCGTTGTTTCTGTCGAGGCGGGATTTGGGGTGGCGCTTACGCCGCCGTTTTGACTGCTTCTTGAGGGAACAACCCTTCGTTGCGTCCTTCTGTTCCTCGTCGTCGTTTCCTTTGGTGTGTCCACCATGTATACATCATGTGGTGAAGTGGGCATCCAGTGCCCTGTGGGCAGTGGTTCCTCTTCGCCTCCCGCATTGTCGTCCATATAGTCGACATCTTCGGAGTCGAAGTCGAGCATGTCGTTTAAGTCGTCGACAGTGGCTACCAAGTGGGTGGTGCGTGGGCCACGAATTTCTTTGTCGTCCGCATCTCAGTCCTGGCGGACATAGTTCGGCCTGGATCCTCCTGACAAGGAGAGAGACCTTAATGAGTTCAGTATATCGCCGAGGGGCGAGTGCTGAAAGATATCCGCGGAGGTAAACTCCATGATCGGCGCCCAATCAGATTCGATAGGAACTGGTGCAGGCGGTTCAGAGTCCGTGGCCGGAGAAGAATTTGGCAGTTTAACAACACGGCTCTAGGGCAAGTTAAGGTCAATGTTCGGCTCGATCGCCGCTGAGGGTAACGCCTTCGTGGCAGGGTCCATCCACTCGTCCATGGACGGCGCAACTGGCTCCGAATTGAGGGTCGGAGCGGCTACCTGTGCTATCTCCTGAACACTGTCTAATGGTAGAGCTAAATCGGGCTCATCGTGACCGCGTGAGGCGCAAGGCAGAGGCTCGAATCCGTCAAAGATCAAGTCTCCACGGATGTCGGCCGTGTAGTTTAAGCTTCCAAACCTAACCTGGTGGCCAGGGGCGTAACTTTCAATCTGCTCCAGATGGCCAAGCGAATTGGCCCGCAGTGCAAAGCCGTCGAACACGAAGATCTGTCCAGGGAGAAAAGTCTCACCCTGGACTACATCGCCATCGATGATAGTGGGATCCATCAAGCCTAACAGCGACAACATAGAGGAACTCTCAATGAAAGCACCAATGTCGGTGTCAAAACCGGCGGATCTCGGGTAGGGGGTCCCGAACTATGCGTCTAAGGCGGATGGTGACAGGAGGCAGAGGACACAATGTTTGGCCCAGGTTCGGGCCCTCTTGATGGAGGTAAAACCCTACGTCCTGTTTGATTAATATTGATGATATGGGTAGTACAAGAGTAGATCTACCACGAGATCAGAGAGGCTAAACCCTAGAAGCTAGCTTATGGTATGATTGTATGTTGTCCTACGGACTAAAACCCTCCGGTTTATATAGACACCGGAGAAGTTAGGGTTACACAAGGTCGGTTACAAAGGAGGAGATATACATATCCGTATTGCCTAGCTTGCCTTCCACACTAAGTAGAGTCCCATCCGGACACGAGACGAAGTCTTCAATCTTGTATCTTCATAGTCTAACAGTCCGGACAATGGATATAGTTCGGCAGTTCAGAGACCCCCTAATTCAGGACTCCCTCAACCACCATTCTATTCCACATATAGTGCTACGTCCATGACTGACGCTCATATATTGCGTGAAGATTGAAAAAGTTTGAGAACATCAAAAGTATGAAACAATTGCTTGGCTTGTCACTTTGTGTGGTGAAGATAGAGCATAGCCAGACTATATGATTTTGTAGGGATAACTTTCTTTGGCCATGATATATTGAGAAGACATGATTGCTTTGTTAGTATGCTTGAAGTATTATCATTTTCATGTCAATATTAAACTTTTATCTTGAATCTTTCGGATCTGAACATTCATGCCACAATAAAGAGAAATACATTGAAGAATATTCTAAGTAGCATTCCACATAAAAAATTCTGTTTTTATCATTTACCTACTCAAGGACGAGCAGGAATTAAGCTTGGGGATGCTTGATACGTCTCCAACATATCTATATTTTTTTATTGCTCCATGCTATTATATATTCTGTTTTGGATGTTTAATGGGCTTATTTATACACTTATATTATTTTGTGGACTAACCTATTAACCCAAGGCCTAGTGCAAATTGCTGTTTTTTTGCCTATTTCATTGTTTCGCAGGAAAGGAATACCAAATGAAGTCCAAATGGAAATAAAACCTCCGGGAGCATGATTTTTGGAACAAACGTGATCTAGAGGACTTGGAGTGGACGTCAAGCAACCATCGAGGAGGCCACGAGGCAGGGGCGCGCCTACCCCCCTAGGCGTGCCCTCCACCCTCATGGGCCCCTTGTGGCTCCACCGACCTACTTCTTCCTCCTATATATACCTATGTACCCCGAAACCAACCAGGAGCACCACGAAAACCTAATTACACCACCGCAACCTTCTGTACCCATGAGATCCCATCTTGGGGCCTTTTCTGGCGCTCTGCCGGAGGGGGCATCGATCACGGAGGGCTTCTACATCAACACCATAGCCTCTCCGATGATGTGTGAGTAGTTTACCTCAGACCTTTGGGTCCATAGTTATTAGCTAGATGGCTTATTCTCCCTCTTTGGATCTCAATACAAAGTTATCCTCGATCTTCTTGGAGATCTATTCGATGTAACTCTTTTTGCGGTGTGTTTGTCGAGATCCGATGAATTGTGGGTTTATGATCAAGATTATCTATGAACAATATTTGAATCTTCTCTGAATTCTTTTATGTACGATTGGTTATCTTTGCAAGTCTCTTCGAATTATTAGTTGGGTTTGGCCTACTAGATTGATCTTTGCAATGGTAGAAGTGCTTAGCTTTGGGTTCAATCATGCGGTGCTCGATCCTAGTGACAGAAATGGAAACGACACGTATTGTATTGTTGCCATCGAGGATAACAAGATGGGGTTTATATCATATTGTTTGAGTTTATCCCTCTACATCATGGCATCTTACCTAATGCGTTACTCTATTCTTATGAACTTAATACTCTAGATGCATGCTGGATAGCGGTCGATGTGTGGAGTAATAGTAGTAGATGCAGGCAGGAGTCGGTCTACTTGTCACAGACGTGATGCCTATATACATGATCGTGCCTAGATATTCCCATAATTATGCACTTTTCTATCAATTGCTTGACAGTAATTTGTTCACCCACCGTAATACTTATGCTATCTTGAGAGAAGTCACTAGTGAAACCTATGGCCCCCCGGGTCTATTCTCCATCATATAAGTTTCCAATCTATTTTATTTTGCAATCTTTACTTTCAATCTATATCATAAAAATACCAAAAATATTTATCTTATATTTATTATCTCTATCAGATCTCACTCTCGTAAGTGACCGTGAAGGGATTGACAACCCGTTTATCGCGTTGGTTGTGAGGTTCTTATTTGTTTGTGTAGGTACGAGGTTAATCGCGCGTGGTCTCCTACTGGATTGATACCTTCGTTCTCAAAAAATAAGGGAAATACTTACGCTGCTTTGCTGCATCACCCTTTCCTCTTCAAGGGAAAACCAACGCATGCTCAAGAGGTAGCAAGAAGGATTTCTGGCACCGTTGCCGGGGAGTCTATGCACAAGTCAAGACATACCAAGTACCCATCACAACTCTTATCCCTCGCACTACATTATTTGCCATTTGCCTCTCATTTTCCTGTCCACCACTTCACCTTTGCTGTTTTATTCGCCCTCTCTTCCGTTCGCTTATTTTTTGCTTGTTTGCTTGTGTGTTGGATTGCTTGTTTGTCACGATGGCTCAAGATAATACTAAATTGTGTGACTTTTCCAATACCAACAATAATGATTTTATTAGCACTCCAATTGCTCCTCTTACCGATGCTGAATTTTGTGAAATTAATACTGCTTTGCTGAATCTTGTCATGAAAGATCCGTTTTCTGGCCTTCCTAGTGAAGATGCCGCTAGCCATCTAAACAACTTTGTTGATTTGTGTGATATGCAAAAGAAGAAAGATTTGGATAATGATATTGTTAAACTGAAGCTATTTCCATTTTCACTTAGAGATCGTGCTAAAGCTTGGTTATCGTCTTTGCCTAAAAATAGTATTGATTCATGGAATAAGTGCAAAGATGCTTTTATCTCGAAGTATTTTCCTCCCGCTAAGATCATCTCTCTTAGAAATGATATTATGAATTTTAAGCAACTTGATCATGAGAATGTTGCACAATCTTGGGGGAGGATGAAATTAGTGATACGTAATTGCTCTACACATGGTTTGAATTGATGGATGATTATACAAAAAAATTATGCCAGATTGAATTTTGCTTCTAGAAATCTTTTAGATTCGGCCGCGGGAGGCAATTTTATGGAAATCACTTTAGGAGAAGCTACCAAACTCCTAGATAATATTATGGTTAATTATTCTCAATGGCACACCGAAAGATCTACTAGTAAAAAAGTTCATGCGATTGAAGAGATTAATGTTTTGAGTGGAAAGATGGATGAACTTATGAAAATGTTTGCTAATAAGAATGCTCCTACTGATCCTAATGATATGCCTTTGTCTACTTTGATTAAGAATAATAATGAATCTATGGATGTGAATTTTTTTGGTAGGAACAATTTTGGTAATAACGCGTATAGAGGTAATTTTAATCCTAGGCCGTATCCTAGTAATTCCTCTAATAATTATGGTAATTCCTACAACAAATCTTATGGAAATTTTAATAATATTCCCTCTGATTTTGAATCTAATATTAAATAATTTATTAGTTCACAAAAGAGTTTCAATGCTTTAATTGAAGGAAAATTGCTTAAGATTGATGAGTTGGCTAGGAACGTGGATAGAATTTCTCTTGATGCTGATTCTTTGAAACTTAGATCTATTCCACCTAAGCATGATATAAATGAGTCTCTCAAGGCTATGAGAATTTCCATTGATGAGTGCAGAGAAAGAACAGCTAGGATGCGTGCAAAAAAGATTGCTTTATGAAAGCGTGTTCTTCTAGTTTTCATGATAATAAGGATGAAGATCTAAAAGTAATTGATGTGTACCCTATTAAATCTTTGTTTTACAATATGAATCTTGATAATTATGGGACTGGAGATGAGTCAACTTTAGTTAAAAGGCGTCCCAATGATTCGGAGTTTTTAGATCTTGATGCATAATTTGGTAAAAGTGGGATTGAGGAGGTCAAAACTTTAGATAGCAATGAACCCACTATCTTGGATTTCAAGGGATTTAATTATGATAATTGCTCTTTAATATATTGTATCTCCTTTTTGCAATCCATGCTAAATTCTCCTGATGCTTATAGTCAAAATAAAGCTTTTACCAAACATATCGTTGATGCTTTAATGCAATCTTATGAAGAAAAGCTTGAATTGGAAGTTTCTATCCCTAGAAAACTTTATGATGAGTGGGAACCTACTACTAAAATAAAAATTAAAGATCATGAATGATATGCTTTGTGTGATTTGGGTGCTAGTGTTTCCACGATTCCAAAAACTTTGTGTGATTTGCTAGGTTTCCGTGAATTTGATGATTGTTCTTTAAACTTGCACCTTGCGGATTCCACCATTAAGAAACCTATGGGAAGAATTAATTATGTTCTTATTGTTGCAAATAGGAATTATGTGCTCGTAGATTTCATTGTTCTTGATATATATTGCAATCCTTTATGTCCTATTATTCTTGGTAGACCTTTCCTTAGAACGATTGGTGCAATTATTGATATGAAGAAGGAAATATTAGATTCGAATTTCCGTTAAGGAAAGTCATGGAACAGAAAGAAAGTAAATTTACCTTATGAATCTATTATGAGAGATAGTTATGGATTGCCTACCAAAGATGGCAATACCTAGATATATCATTGCTTTCATGCCTAGCTAGGGGCGTTGAACGATAGCGCTTGTTGGGAGGAAACCCAATTTTATTTTTGTTCCTTGCTTTTTGTGCCTGTTTAGTAATAAATAATTTATATAGCCTCTGTTTTGGTTGTGTTTTTGTGTTTAATTAGTGTTTGTGTCAAGTAGAACCGTTGGGAAGACTTGGGGAAAGTCTTTTTGATCTTGCTGTAGAAAACAGAAACTTTAGCGCTCACGAGATTAGCTATAACTTTTTACTGGAGAGTGCTATTTAGTTTATTCTTTTTGCATATGATTAATAGATAAATTACTCACGTCCAGAAATTTATTCTAGAATTTTTGGGGTTCCATAAGTATGCGTTAGTTACAGATTACTACAGACTGTTCTGTTTTTGATAGATTCTGTTTTTCGCGTGTTGTTTGCTTATTTCGATGAATCTATGGCTAGTAATGGAGTTTATAAACCATTGAGAAGTTGGAATACAGTAGGTTTAACACCAATATAAATAAAATAATGAGTTCATTACAGTACCTTGAAGTGGTGTTTTGTTTTCTTTCGCTAACGGAGCTCACGAGATTTTCTGTTAAGTTTTGTGTTGTGAAGTTTTCAAGTTTTGGGTAAAGATTTGATGGATTATGGAACAAGGAGTGGAAAGAGCCTAAGCTTGGGGATGCCCAAGGCACCCCAAGGTAAAATCCAAGGACACCAAAAAGCGTAATCTTGGGGATGCCCCGGAAGGCATCCCCTCTTTTGTCTTCGTTCATCGGTAACTTTACTTGGAGCTATATTTTTATTCAGCACATGATATGTGTTTTGCTTGGAGTGTATTGTATGATTTGAGTCTTTGCCTTTTAGTTTAGCACAATCATCCTTGCTGTACACACCTTTTGGGAGAGACACACATGAATCGGAATTTATTAGAATACTCTATGTGCTTCACTTATATCTTTTGAGCTAGATAATTTTGCTCTAGTGCTTCACTTATATCTTTTAGAGCACGGTGGCGGTTTTATAGAAATAATTGATCTCTCATGCTTCACTTATATCATTTTGAGAGTCCTTTAGAATAGCATGGTAATTTTTGTTTGGTATAATAAAAACTTTCGTAAAAGTGCATTGAATACTATGAGAAGTTTGATACTTGGTAATTGTTTTGAGATATGGAGATGGTGATATTAGAGTCATGCTAGTTGAGTAGTTGTGAATTTGATAAATACTCGTGTTGAAGTTTGTGATTCCCGTAGCATGCACATATGGTGAACCGTTATGTGATGAAGTCAGAGCATGATTTATTTATTGATTGTCTTCCTTATGAGTGGCGGTCGGAGACGAGCGATGGTCTTTTCCTACCAATCTATCCCCCTAGGAGCATGCGCATAGTACTTTGTTTCGATAACTAATAGATTTTTGCAATAATTATGTGAGTTCTTTATGACTAATGTTGAGTCCATGGATTATACGCACTCTCACCCTTCCACCATTGCTAGCCTCTCTAATACCGCACACTTTTCACCGGTATCATGCACCCACCATATACCTTCCTCAAAACAGCCACCATACCTACCTATTATGGCATTTCCATAGCCATTCCGAGATATGTTGCCATGCATGATCATGTAGTTGACATCGTATTCGTGGCAAAGCCACCATTCATAATTTTTTCATACATGTCACTCTTGATTCATTGCATATCCCGGTACACCGCCGGAGGCATTCACATAGAGTCATATTTTGTTCTAAGTATTGAGATGTAATTCTTGAGTTGTAAGTAAAAAGAAGTGTGGTGATTATCATTATTAGAGCATTGTCCCAGTGAGGAAAGGATGATGGAGACTATTGAAGGAAATATGCCCTAGAGGCAATAATAAAGTTATTATTTATTTCCTTATATCATGATAAATGTTTATTATTCATGCTAGAATTGTATTAACGGGAAACATAATACATGTGTGAATACATAGACAAATAGAGTGTCACTAGTATGCCTCTAATTGACTAGCTTGTTGATAAAAGATGGTTATATTTACAAACCATAGACATGAGTTGTCATTTGATTAACGGGATCACATCATTAGGAGAATGATGTGATTGACATGACCCATTCCGTTAGCTTAGCACACGATCGTTTAGTTTGTTGGTACTGCTTTCTTCATGACTTATACATGTTGCTAAGACTATGAGATTATGCAACTCCCGTTTACCGGAGGAACACTTTGTGTGCTACCGAACGTCACAACATAACTGGGTGATTATAAAGGTGCTCTACAGGTGTCTCCGAAGGTACTTGTTGGGTTGGCATATTTCGAGATTAGGATTTGTCACTCCGATTGTCGGAGAGGTATCTCTGGGCCCTCTCGGTAATGCACATCACTTAGGCCTTGCAAGCATTGCAACTAATGAGTTAGTTGCGGGATGATGTATTACAGAACGAGTAAAGAGACTTGCCGGTAACGAGATTGAACTAGGTATTAAGATACCGACGATTGAATCTCGGGCAAGTAACATACCGATGACAAAGGGAACAACATATGTTGTTATGCGGTCTGACCGATAAAGATCTTTATAGAATATGTGGGAGCCAATATGACCATCCAGGTTCCGCTATTGGTTATTGACCGGAGATGTGTCTCGGTCATGTCTACATAGTTCACGAACCCATAGGGTCCGCATGCTTAACGTTTCGATGATAGTTATATTATGAGTTTATATGTTTTGATGTACCGAAGGTTGTTCGGAGTCCCGGATGTGATCACGGACATGACGAGGAGTCTTGAAATGGTCGAGACATGAAGATTGATATATTGTAAGCCTATGTTTGGATATCGGAAGTGTTCCGGGTGAAATCGGGATTTTACCGGAGTACCGGGAGGTTACCGGAACCCCCAGGGAACCTAATGGGCCTTAGTGGGCCTAGGTGGAAGAGAGGAGAGGCAGCTAGGGCTGGGCCGCGCGCCCCTCCCCCTAGTCTGAATAGGACAAGGATAGGGGGGCGGCGCCCCCCTTTCCTTCTTCTCCTCCACTCCTTCCCCCTCCCAAGTCCTAATCCAACTAGGAAAGGGGGGAGTCCTACTCCAAATGGGAGTAGGACTCCTCCCGGCGCGCCCTCTCCCTTGGCCGGCCGCAACCCCCCCCCCCTTGCTCCTTTATATACAGGGGCAGGGGCGCACCCTAGAGACACAACAATTGATCATTGATCTCTTAGCCGTGTGCGGTGCCCCCCTCCACCATAGTCCACCTCGATAATACTGTAGCGGTGCTTAGGCGAAGCCCTGCATCGGTAGAACATCAACATGGTCACCATGCCGTTGTGCTGACAAAACTCTCCCTCAACACTCGGCTGGATCAGAGTTCGAGGGACGTCATTGGGCTGAAATGTGCTGAACTCGGAGGTGCCGTGCGTTCGGCACTTGATCAGTCGGACCGTGAAGACGTACGACTACATCAACCGTGTTGTGCTAACGCTTCCGCTTTCTGTCTACGAGGGTACGTGGACAACACTCTCCCCTCTTGTTGCTATGCATCACCATGATCTTGCGTGTGCGTAGGAATTTTTTTGAAATTACTACGTTCCCCAATAGTGGTATCGAAGCCTGGTTTTATGCGTTGATGTTATATGCACGAGTAGAACACAAGTGAGTTGTGGGCGATATAAGTCATACTGCTTACCAGCATGTCATACTTTGGTTCAGCAGTATTGTTGGACGAAGCGGCCCGGACCGACATTACGCGTACGCTTACGTGAGACTGGTTCTACCGACGTGCTTTGCACATAGGTGGCTGGCGGGTGTCAGTTTCTCCAACTTTAGTTGAACCGAGAGTGGCTACGCCCGGTCCTTGCGAAGGTTAAAACAGCAGCAACTTGACAAACTATCATTGTGGTTTTGATGCATAGGTAAGAACGGTTCTTGCTAAAGCCCATAGCAGCCACGTAAAACTTGCAACAACAAAGTAGAGGACGTCTAACTTGTTTTTGCAGGGCATGTTATGATGTGATATGGTCAAGGCATGATGCTAAATTTTATTGTATGAGATGATTATGTTTTGTAACCAAGTTATCGGCAACTGGCGGGAGCCATATGGTTGTCGCTTTATTGTATGCAATGCAATCGCTCTGTAATGCGTTACTTTATCACTAAGCGGTAGCGATAGTCGTGGAAGCATACACTACAAAAAAAATACACTTCCGTGATGATACGTGTTTGTCACAGTAGGTCGCTTTTTTGTCATGCATGTACATCCATGACAAATTTATGACAGAATCAAGATAGTCATACCTGTGCTATCGTAGAAGTGTTCCATGACATTACCAAAATTATCATCACGGAAGTTTCCACTTCCATGACAATAAATCACGCGTCACAGAAGTGCTTTCATCAAGGGTGACCGACACGTGGCATCCACCGTAACGGAACACCGTTAAGCTATCGGGTCGGGTTTTGGATCCGATAACCCGTTAACAGCCCCGACCAATGGGGATTTTCCACGTGTAAAATCATCATTGGCTAGAGGAAACACGTGTCAGCTCATCATTGGGACAAATGTCATCCACTCACTGGACAGAAGGCGCCTATGATACATTGACACGTGGAACGACCCAACAGTGGCCCATTCCTGTGAAAAGGCCGGCCCATTTGACTTGGTCAAAAGCTGGCGGGCCGGCTCATGGAAAGCCTGTTAACGACCTGTTCGCATATAGCCCATTTACAACCCGCTAACCCAAGGCCCGTTACGCCCTATCCGAATTAGGCCCAGTAGCGTCATCTGGGCCGTCCAATATGATTCCAGCCCATGTATAGCCCATGATGTCTTTTGGCCCATATGAGGCCCTTTGTAACTCTTGGCTCATTAGCGGCCCGTGCTGAAACTGGCCCGTAATGAACAATGTATTACTTTACACCCATTAACGGCCCATGGTGAAACTGGCCCGCAATGAACAGTGTATCACTTTATACCCATTAACGGCCCGTTATTCCGTTGGGCCATTTCCAGCCCAAGTTAACTTTCGGCCTTCTGAGGGCCCATTTATTCTTGGGCTCATTTGCAGCATACAGTTACTTACGGCCTGTTACTGTCATTTTCTGTTTGTGGGCCAAATGCAGCCCATCGTTACAATCGGCCTGTTTCTGGACCATTAGTCTGTTGGGCCATTTTCATAGCATCACCAAATACGGCCTATTAACGGCCCGTTATGGTCAGCCCATAAAACGTACGATTTCAATTAAAGGCATGTCTGCGGCCCATTAAAGGCCCGTACAAGACCCATAAATGAGCCGGCGGCCCATGGATCCTACAAGACATACAAGGCCCATGGATCCTACGAGACGTAGAAGGCCCATGGATCCTACGAGACGTAGAAGGCCCACGGATCCGACGGCCCGTGAAGGGCCATGGTCAGGCGAATTGGCCCCCGTTTGAATAATATAGCATATTCAAAGAATTATCCTACTCAATACTATCACCTCTAAAAAGCCTACACTATTACAACAAAGAGATCAAGGCATAGAAGGTAGAATAATCCTACACTATACAATAAAGAAATTACAGCCGATTATACCCACTAGGCATTATGATTCGGCACAGGTGATAATAAAGCATACACAAACAGCAAATTACATACATTGGGCAAATACAACTCATACATCATGGACGCGCATCAATTTAACTCCATTTGAACTATAATCTATTTAGAAAATAGGATTGGCCAGATTCAGATAGCACAAATTTCAGTCTGCAAAATCTCCAATTCCTTCATGGTTACCTCAGTGTATTGTTTCATTTGACTCCTGCATCTAATACCTGCATGTCCAGTGTCAACTTGTTGATTATACGTTGACAATCATGTACACGTTGTCTTGCCACCTCTAGTTGATGCTCGAGAACATCAGCACATTCCAATTCCAATCCATAATCATTCAGTAACGGTCATGCCGCACTGCTCGCAGATCTTTGTGTTGATGTCACTTCATCCTGAAATGTTTCTGTAAGTACACATGACTAGGGCAAAAATATAGTTACAACAGTGAAGCGAACAAGACACTATTTTGTACTACATGGCAAAACAGGACTAACAATAATGTTACACGTCACTTTAAAAAAAATGTTACACGTCATGAAGCATAAGCAGGTGATATTATAAAAATTATAAAAAAGATAGTCTGTGCAGCCTGCATATAGAAATCCCTCTTAGCTCACCAGAGGAGCATGATGTTGGGGCCCAATCGAAAACACAGACAAGTTACAAATTTAGACAACATGTTCCGTATAAGTAAGCAAGTAGTTGGCCATTCTGTGCCTCAATTAAAGTCTTAGGGAGCATAATGAACAGCAGAGGGTTTCATACAAACATACTACAGCAGGCAAAACTATGCAATCATTAGCGTAGTATAAACTAGATTGTGAGCCTCATGCAATAATAGTTGGTTAATAGACTTCAAAGCTTCAGGCACACTTCGGCAGAGTAATTAAATGGTAAGGCATTTAATTATGTCAACTAATAGTGATACAAGTACCGAACATCAGGCATGATTATTTGGGCATCTCATTAACTGAGGACAAATAAAGCAATTGAAAAGAGAAAGTTAACTATGCCTGAAACAAACAAGGAATTGAACTGTTGAGTTGCATACAATGACTTACCTTAGCAGGTTTAAGAGGCTCAGTGCAGCTGCTACTTCTCTTGCAAGGCTCCTTCCTAACATCTTGTACTTGGAAATCCTCAATCTTATCTTCATTGCACCCCCTCTGCAAGGTGACACAAACTAGTTACTCGTATCCTTGGAAGATAAATATGCATACTTTCCAGTCCGTGAACACAAAAGGATGAGATTATAACAAAACAACACCACATAATTATGTCAACTAATTACTCATCTCCTTGGAAGATAAATATGCATACTTTCCTAACATACTTGCCTACTGTAGTGTACAGCCAAACCTTTATGTCACCTATGAGTTAGACAAGGCCCCACTACAGCAACCCTTACTGTTTAAATCGTTGACAAGCTCTGTTAGAGTGTTAGGTCAAGAACAGCAAGTAATGAAAGCAAACAGTCCTAGTATGGCTGGCTGATGCAAACAAGCAATTGAACAGATGTGTGAGCAAATCTTACATATCAAGAAAAGAAGCAAAGAAGGAGGCTTAAAGACCATCACTTGACTGACCAGATTTAAGGGGCATTTAAACATCGTGTGCAACGTATGAACTAACATAAACATTGCATATTCCAGATTCTACAATGGAATGCACATGTATTAGGTTATGTCATGTATGATGATGCCTAAATGTATAGATAGCAGGCAGGAGTGATTCATCATTGCATGCACAATTGAATTGCAGGTTAAGGGCCAGTTCGATTCTGCCTTTTCAGGGCATATTGTCAAAATAAGCCATAAAAGATGTAAAGAAGTCATTTTTAAGTTATGGGCTTGGGCTTAACTAATTTCGCTTTGGAGGGGGGTGTTTCGGGTAGAACCTCACTAAAAATTGAAGGGAAGGGGAATAGAGAAATGACTCTGTTGTCTGCCTATATTACACTCAAAATGCAACTGCTGACGCCCGTGTCACACCTGACCCTGAAGTAAAAACAAACACGCAAGCATTCATTGCCCTGCCCGCTTGCATGTCCTCTCCCCTTTCCCTCTACCTCGATCCCCTGTCTGCAGCACTAGGGTTCCTCCAGCGAGCCGTCGCCACTGGTGCACTACATCTCGTACTTTTTCATTGTGTAACCCTATCTGCAAGTTGACACGGCTAATTTCAGACATCTCTACATGATACTACATTGCATATCCCTTGCACATATTTAAACCACCAATTAATGATTGTGTGCGTACCATAAACTAGCCATGATTCTGTATGCTGGACTAGCAGGCACTCTAAGGGAGCCTAATGTAGTGCACTGGATTTCCTACATGCCACCTATGATTTTGTGTAATGTACTGCCCCTGTTCCTAAATATATGTCTTTGTAGAGATTCCAGTATGGACCACATACAGATGTATATAGATGCATTTTTGAGTGTAGATTCACTCATTTTGCTCCGTATGTAGCCTATAGTGGAATCTCTAGAAAGACTTATATTTAGGAACAGAGGTATGAGGTAGTATCATGTATGACATCTACCACTACTAGAAAAACCCCTACTAATGGCGCACCTAATATGGCCATTAATGGCGCATCTGTGGTGCGCCATTAACAGCACGCCATTAGTAATTTTTACTAATGGCGCACCACCTGGTATAGGCCAGCGTGCGCCATTAGTATAGGCCAGCGTGCGCCATTAGTATGCCTCCCAGGGGCCATGTATACCCAGGTGCTTTGGCATACTAATGGCACACCACCACTGGATGCGCCATTAGTAACCGCAGCATACTAATGGCGCACTACCCAGTGATGCGCCATTAGTATGCACTGTCATACTAATGGCGCACTGTCCTGTGATGCGCCATTAGTATGAATATTAGGTTTTTTTTATCTTTTTATTTTCTATTTTTTGCACAGGTTACAAAATGTATAGTTTGACAAAATATAGACAACACACATCAACAACAGATTCATCGAATACAATAGAAGATTAGTCTTTGAATACAATTCATCATATTAGTCTCCGAATACAATTCATCATATTAGTCTCCGAATTAAAAAGACCGAACAAAGATAGAACATTATATTACAAGTCTTGAGACCGCGAGTAGCGAGTTTGTCTTCACATTACAAGTCGATATCGATCATCTAAACTACCATCACATAGAAGAGAGCTGCGGTCATCACGATGAGCATCATCACGATGAAACTCGTCTTCATCCGGTTCCTCCAACGCTCCCTCCCCTCTCCCGCTAGATAGCGGGCGTATCTAGATTCGGCCTCGGCCCTAGTGGTGTACCCTTTGTAACTGTTACCGCTGAATCGGTGAACCTGTCTCCGACACTCCTCCCAGTCATCGTAGACTCCGGGAACCTTACCCTTGTACACGACATACGTCGGCATCGCTATGCACTAGCCAAACGAAACATTAGTACCAATTCACAGATAATACATAAGCAATATATAATTATGCAACAGAACGATCGGAAGAGAAAAGGAAGACATTAATAGCATCGATTACATCTAAGTTGAACGACTCTCGAAACCAAAGAGACATACTACAAGTTCATTAAAGTTTAATTACAACATGAGCCAATCGATGTTTCAGAACTAGACAACTCGACTCAAGGGACCGGAGCGTGGATGAAGCCGCCGTCTATCGTGGGAGTCATGAAAGAACGGGCGTTGTCATCCTGCATTTGTAGCATTGTGTCGATGTCACTGTTGGACGGTTGATTTCTGAGGTAGAACTGCCCCGAGGTACGAAGGACATCTTGATGGATGATTTCCGCAAACTCCGACTGGATGCGAAAGAATTCTTGTCGGAGGTCCGCGTCCTGGATTGCCGACACGCTCGCGGCCCAATCTTTGAGTTTACTCGGTAGAAGAAGTTGATGATGGTCCCGTACGATCGCCCGCATGTGATGGATGGCGTAGTAGGCACCCTTCTGACCGCCAGGCGGCTGCTTGACGCAGCAGAACGTCGTATTGTGGGAGAACACGTGCTTGCCGTACTTACGAATAGGCCTGGTGAAGGTGCCTCCAGATTGGGCGTAGCCGGGGAGAACATCATCAAGAACCTTCTTGACATTTGTGTAGTCTACGTTCGACTGACGGTCCGGGTCGAAATACGTGGCCATAGAATATTTGGGGCTTAGGAGGATGAGCGTGCAACGTGTGTCACTGCAGAAACACGGAATGTTAAAAGAAAAACGATCGAAATGTAAGAATTCATATGTTACGGGCCGGTTGAGGGGAGGACTTACTCGGGAAAGTAAGGCACGAGGAAGTTATCCTTATCTTGGTTTGCCAGAATGACGCCTTCGAGGTAAGAACTCGCGACTTGCCGGTCCCCAGCGCTGCCCAAGATCTTGGCACGCATGTAGAAGGGGTCGACTATCACGATGTCCGGGGTCTTGTCGTGAATGATCCACATCTCCATACTCAGCGAAAATAGCCGAACGAAGGTGTAGTGCAGCGGATGAAGGTTCAACATAGCATGGATGTCATCAAAACGCAGGACGATCGTACGCCCGATGGAGTTATCCACAAAGCCCTTGCCCTCTGGCACCTTGGCCGCGAAAACCGGGTATGCCACATCCTTCTCTCTGAGACGCCGCTTCTCCAAAGCAAGAACACTGTCATGCAGACTCCGCATAGCACCGGTTGCAGCATTGAGCATATTTGTCGGTAGCATCGCCCTACCCGCCACATGCACCCTCCTCGAGATATCCTGCGGTGAAGGTGGCCCGTCCTGAGCACGGATCGTACTCGGTGCCGGCTGGCTCGCACCCTTCTTAGTCTTTCTTTTGCGTGCCTTCTTCTTCTCCTGTAATGGGACCGAGTTCTGCTCACAGACCGCCTTCTTGAGTGTGTTGGGGCTGATAATATTTCGCACCTCGCCTATCTGAGGCTCGGTGAAGTCGGCAGCTGGAGGCGTCTCCTGAGAGCTGAACGCCAGACGGCGCCTGTTGCAACTTGGCTTCTTCGCGGTACGAGCTAGATCGCACACGTCTTTTGTTGGGTTTGGTTCTTGAGAAGGAGGCCCCATGAAGTCGCCATCGTACCCATGCTCGGCAAAGTACTGATCGACGTTGCCAAATGTATCATCGTCGTCGTCGTCGTCGTTCTGATCCTGTGCCATATGCATGTTTGGATCCAGTGGCATAGGGATGTCCGGCACCGTTACGGCGGTCTTGCCATGGGGCCGACTTGGCGCCGGCATGACTGGCGGTGTTGTCTTTGGGGTGGTGTCCCCCGCCCCCAAACGAATCTGGCTCTTCGGCCAAAGCAGGGGCCAGCTCAGGCAGGCGCTGAGGGTCATCACGTCATCATCGTCGGCCCCGACGGGTCGAATCGGAGGTAACAAGTTGTCGCAGCCTGGCAGCACCCGAACCAGTTGAACCCTAAACAAGTTGGGTGGCATCTGGGTACCGTGGAACAAGGGGTTGCCCGGTTGAACGATTTTGCCCTTGGCGACATCGACCAACTCGTTGTTCACGAAGTGAAGGAGAGTGCACGGAACGTCGGCGGCGCCCTGCGAAAACATGTAGGGCGTCAGGGATGCCCAGTCAAAGGCAAGGAGATGAAGTCCTCGGCTGAGAGAGGCTTAATTAGTTACCGTGATGATGGCGTCGAGCTCGGCTAATGTCGAGGCACCGCCAACGGCGGGCGTGCAGTTGACGGAGCGGCCGCTTGCTGAAGTGGTGCCGGCCGGCGTACACCCGGGTGCATTAAGCTCCCGTGCCGGCGTCGGAGACACCAATGCCGCCTCCGCCGGAGGCACCAATGGCCCCGCCATCGCATTATGCGAGTTGCTGGCCGTGAAGCTAGGAATCGGGGGCGGCCCCTGTTGGCCGCCCGCAATCCACGCACTCAACCCCGAGATCAAGGTAGGCACAAGGGTGGTGATCGTCGCTCCGAGTCATTGTTCCACTTGCTCTTGGACAATCTCCGGAATCCGCACCACCTGTGCCTTGAGTTCTTGAACCTCTCGCGCCTGGCTTTCCGAGCTGGTCTTTTTCTCCTTCCGCACACCAGCGGTATAGTATGACCCCCATTTTGTCGACAAGCCTTTGCCGGCCACACGACCAGCTGACGTCGGCTTACTGAGCTTATCCTTGTTCTTCATTATATTCAACCCCCTATTTAGAGTGGTGTCCCAAGGGTTGCTCTTAGTCGACCCCGCGCTACTGCTTTCAGTCGCCTGCGGAAGGAATGTGAACCATTTAGAAATTCGGCTTCATTAATTAGAATGCAACCATATGGAGCTAATTACGCAGGGGTGTATTCCTTACCAGAACAAGCTCAAGCCGCCTGGTCTTCGGATCCGTGGTAAGCTCCTTTGTTTTTGGGTCCTTCTTGTACCGGGCCCTGACAAAGTTCCTGGTCTGCTTGTCACCGTATTTATCGAAGAGGGGCGGTAGGCCTTGCTCGGCACGGTCCGCCTCCTCCTTGTCCCATATAGGCTCCACCACTCTGTAACCGCCGGGACCGAGTGTGTGTTCCCCTATGTTCAGCTCCCGCATTTGTTTCCCCCACTCACTTGATTGGGAGCTTGCGGTGCTCGAGCAATTGATCTTGAAGTCGTTGTAGTCATCTTCGGTGATCGAAGGATTTTTCTCCTTGATCTTCTCATAACTCTCACCTTTCTCGATCATTCTCTTCACATTGCTTTTCCAAGTAGACAGGGCCTTGCTCATCTTCGTGAGGGCAGCATTGTTCACTTTATTCCCTTTGAGGCTTGTGTTTTCGAATTCAGCAGGGAACTTGTATCGTTCGTGCAGCTTCGTGAAGAGGAGGTGGCGCAAATTCCCTCGGTCAGGATGCCTCAGGTTCTCGGTGTTGATCGAGACGGTGCTCCGGACAATGCACCCGAGCTGAAGCGAGTACCCCTTGACTATTCGTTCGGGCGCCGTTGGATTCCCGTTGGAGTCCACTTCAGTAACTTCCTCCTTGAGGGTGCGGAGCACGATCGGGCGCCGGTCCTTCCGTTGCCTCTTCGGCTGGCTGCTATCTGTGCGTGCGCCGACATCATCAGTGGTGGCATCCTCGGCGGCACCATCAGTGGTGGCATCATTGTGGTCATCCTCGGCGGCACCATCCGTGGTCTCAGGATCGGTGGGGAAGGCGGCGGCCTCATACAAGTGAGGTTGTTCCTCCATCTCCTGGGACAGCTCCCAGAATGCCTTGCCGCCCGAACCCCCGGCCTCATCGTTGTGGGCCATGTTTCTCTCTAAATAGAAACAAAGTTTGGTCAAAAAGTTGGTTATTGTCAAGGAACAAGATCATGGTCTCATCATTTAGGGTTTGTCGACACCGAGGCATCCTAAAATCTAAGCTTTTATCATTGAGGGTTTTTCGACGCCAAGGCACCCTAAAAGCCTAACTTTTCATCATTTCTGTTTTTATCGACACCGAGGCACCCTAAAAGCCATGCATTAGTCACAAGTACGCCGGGGCACTTGATCCTACTTAATTAACTACTAAGATGCCCCGGCCTATGCATTAGTCACAAGTACCCCATATGTCCTATTTTTAGCAAAGTCATGCTAAAATTCACGGAAAATTTCAGCATGACCTTTGCTGAAAATAGGACATATGGAGTACCCGAATTTGCCGGAACGGAAGTTAATCGACATTCCGGCAAACTCAAGGGCCTCTCGGGGTACCTGCAAAATCATCACGACACGATGGTCGGAGACAAAACCCAGCAAACTAGCAAAATCATCACAAATTGTTTTCTGTTAAAGATGATCATCATCTTTACAAGTCTTTCTCAATGTGATCACAAGTAATTCAGAGGCATCACAAGTAATTCAGAGCATCACAAGGCATTAGTAGTTCAGTACATGAACAAGTTTTACAAACCCATATAAGAACAAGTGAATTCTAGTCCCATTGACACTCCTGGTTTTCTACAAACACCAAGTACTAGGGCACACAAAAGTTCTGAAATTTGTGTGCCTAACTGAATTAACTGAATTTTCAGTAACCGAATAAACTGAATTTTCAAAATTGCAAGAAGCCAATTAAAAAAAATCCAACAGCACTAGAACTGAGCTGATTGACAGTAGTTTTGTTCACTGTTATGAAGAGAAACTTCTTCTTGTAAGAAAGGACTTCGCGTGTGGTTTGGAATATTCAGAAATCAAGTTGAAATATAAAACCATATAGAGGTAGGTATGCTACAAGTCTACAACATATATACTAATTAATCAACTGCAATCAGGAGACAGTTTCTTCTTCTAAGTCCATCTCACGGTTCGCTGAATTAAGAAAAATACATCATCATTTCAGAAAACTTATGCAAACTACTCAAAACAGGAAGAAGAAGAAAAACACATTTCAGAAGGAAAAAACTTTTGTATAGCTAGAATTCAGAATGCATTCAACAATCCAAACTTTTGTATTTCCTGGATAACAAACAGTAATGATCTCTAGCCCTGACATTCATTTATTCATTCTTCTAGTAAATAGGTGCATAAATGTTCTTGCCGAATGGGTTTATTTTTTGTTGATCTATATGCTCATATATGCAGACGAGGCTAGCCACTTTTCTGCCACTCATATGCCACTGATAAAAAAAATGAACTTTCACCAGTAAGTTGTAACTTGGCAGCCAGTCAGTTTATACAACAAAGATAATCATATATTTCTATGAACACTAGACGCCAATCTGAGGATAAAAAAGCATCTACTAGTAACTAGTGCATATGATCATCACTAGCCCATAATAGTAATTAAGTTTTTTTTGTAGACAAACAACATGTTTATCTTTCAGGCATCTACATCTCAGAGTGTACCGAACAAAACCCAGAGCTTGGTGCTAGTGCTCTGCTGCTCAAATTGGGTCGAGAAGCATCTACTAGTAACTAGTGCATATGATCATCACTGCTCAAATTAAGAAAGATCATCGAGTAATTCTCCATGGCATAATTTTTACCTACCAACAGGAGACCTATAACATTTCTAGGGTTTCCTGAATACACAGGTACACGGCTGTGGCCCCGGGCAAGAATTGTACCAATTGTTTCCCTGTAAATACAAGTAAAGAAGGTTCACTATAAATAACAGTATGTGATGAGCATGTCAAAGGTTCCATAGTGGAGTCCTCTCGATATATACTATTCACAACTGTTTATTAATTATAGTATCTAGGTCAAACTTTAAAATGATTACATCACCAAAGTAAAGAACCACAGATAGACAAAATGGTAAGGGAATTCAATCAGGATCAATGGAATATGCTTGCTAGAAGAACCAACAAAATTAGAAGCAGAAAATGGCACAAATGGACAATGCAAACTGCTCATTGCAACCTTTCAACTAAGGACTTAATATTTCAACGAATCTAAAACTAATATGATTCAACTTTGTTATTTGCCATCAATAAGCATACACACACTGACCAGAATCAGTGGAATGGAGAAGGAAGCAAGCACGTGAGAGGAGGCTATGGACTTGCGGAATGGAGAAGTAAGGAGGAGGTGGTCGTACCTTGGGCGTCTAGTCTAGGTCCTGCGGCGCCGTGGCGTCGAGGGAGGCGGGTCGACGGTGGTGTGGAC
>NC_041386.1:649634628-649674896 GCF_002162155.2 Triticum dicoccoides
ATCATCATCATCATCATCATCATCATATATAGCGTGAAGCTCCTGCCTGATGCCCATTGATTTCAAGTCTGCCCTTGCTTTCGGCCCATCTTTGGTCCTCTCTGGCATGTTGAGCAGGGTACCAAGCAGACTCTCGCACACGTTCTTCGTGATATGCATGACATCAAGGCTGTGAGGCACACGGTGGATCTTCCAGTACGGCAAGTCCCAGAAAACAGACCTCGTTTTCCATACCTTCAGCAGCGGCTCTGGCGCCTTTCGCTTCTTTCCCGGCTCTGGCGCCTTTTGCTTCTTTCCCGGCAGTGGGCAGTCTTTCCAATTTTTCAACAGCTTGTCTATTTCCTCGCCGCTCCTCGTACACGGGTGTTTTCGTGGTTCGGTTTCACCATCGAACAGATCCTTGCGTTTCTTCCACGAGTCATCGTCGCGAAGCCACCTTCGATGTCCCATGAACACGGTTTTCGAAGACCCGGGATCTCTATCTAGCTGGCGATACGTTGTGTCATCCATGCACCTTACGCATCCAGAAAATCCGTGGACTACCTGCCCCGCAAGATATCCGTAACCGAGATAGTCGTGCACCGTCGTGAGCAGTGCGGCTCTCATAGGGAAATATTCTTTCTCTGCGGCGTCCCACGTATTGGCTGGCGTTTTCCACAGCGTGTCAAGCTCCTCTTTCAGCAGCCCCAGATACAGATTGATGTCGTTCCCTGGTTGTTTTGGCCCTTCAATTAGCATACTCATGTGAATGTACTTCCTCTTCATGCACAACCAGGGGGGAAGGTTGTACATCCACACAAACACAGGCCAGGTGCTATGTGTGCTTCTCTGGCTGCCAAACAGATTGACTCCATCGGTGCTCGCGCCCAGCACGATGTTCCTTGGATCGTTCCCAAATTCTGGGTATTCGAAGTTCAATGCTTGCCACTGGCTCGCGTCCTTAGGGTGACTCAGCATCTTGTCTTTTTTATCTATCTCCGGATCATTTGCGTCATCTTCTCGCTTCTTCTCCTCCCTATCCGCGTGCCAACGCAGGAGCTTTGCTACCTTAGGATCCACGAAATACCGCTGCAGACGAGGAGTGATCGGAAAGTACCACACCACTTTTCGAGGAGCTTTCTTCCTCTTCTTGTATCGAGTGACACCGCACACCGGACATATTGTAGACTCCGCATGCTCGTCCCGATAAATGATGCAATTGTTCATGCACACATGGTATTTCACGTGCGGTAAATCCAGAGGACACACGATTTTCTTTGCCTCCTCCAAACTGGTCGGGCACTTGTTCCCCTTGGGAAGACGTTCGTGCCAGAATGACATGTTCTCGTCGAAGCATGCGTCGGTCATTTTGTGTTTTACCTTCATCTCCAGAGCCATGAGCGTTACTTTCAGGCGGGTATCCTCGGGCCTGCATCCTTCATACAACGGAGTAACCGTGTCTAACTCAAGTTGATCCATCTTGGCTTTCTCTCGGGCGGCAGCTCTTGCGCTATCCGTCTGCTTGAGAAGCAGCTCTTGAATATGAGGGTCCTGCACCCAGCCCATCGATGGTCCAAAGTCGTCTGCTCCGCCGGCATCATCATCATGTCCTGCATCTTCTACATGATGACTGTGTACAGCATCACCGTCGTGATCATCTCCTGGGGATTCTTCGTCTTCTCGCCCCCCCGAGCCGCGGTGGTTGTCTTGCTGCCCTTCCTCATTTCTTGCCCGGCCCCCATGAACGACTTCGTAGTCATCATCATCACCTTGCCACCGATAGCCATCCATGAAACCACGCAAGAGCAGGTGGTCCCGCACCTGCCCGGAATCCGGGTCCGCAATAAGGCTATTCAGCTTGCATCTTCGACACGGACATCTTATCTCCGTCTCGTTCTTTTGAAGCATCTCGGCCTTCGCGGACCTCAAAAACCTATTCACGATGCCTTCGGTCATCGTGCGGACCATGGTCGCCTGCGGGGTAGAGCAAAACGATATTTTAGAACCAAGAAAAAATTTGGCATGACTTTCCCTAAAAATAGGACCAAAAAGAATGCTTAATGCCAAAATTCTCGCCGAAACGGAAATGAATCAACATTCTGGCAAAATATTGGCAACTATCGCATTTCAAATACCGGTACACCTCCAAACACAAACACATATGCAACACCACAAACATATGCAACACCACGAACATACATAGATCTAGTTAGGCCATAAAAAGTGCATGTGCACATTGTTTGTAGGGAGAACAACATAAATATAGCTTCCCCCCTTACTTACCTAGCAAAACAAGGTAACTTAACCACTTAATTTGAATGAATCTATGGTGGAAATGAGGTGAAAAAGAGGAGGCACCCGAGACAAGGAGGAGGCGGTGGAGAGAATGAAGTCGGGAGAAAGTGAGTGTGGGAGGAGAGGCTGTCCAAAATATCTTGTTGCTGCCCACTTACTAATGGCGCACCAGCAACAAATGCGCCATTAGTAATCCAGGTTACTAATGGCGCACCCCCTGGCGGTGCGCCATTAGAACTTTTGCAAAAAAAGGAATAAAAGCAATAATAAAAAAAATAACATTAGTGGCGCACCTCCTGGATGGTGCGCCATTACTAGTTACAACTAGTAATGGCGCACCACCAGGGGATGCGCCATTAGTATGTTTGGACAGGCGCACTAGTTCAAAAAAAAATTTGGTACTAATGGCGCACCGTGGTCAGGGTGCGCCATTAGTAGTTTCAACACTAATGGCGCATCAGAGGGTGGTGCGCCATTAGTATATACTAATGGCGCACCACTTGTCTGGTGCGCCATTAGTGTCATTTCCATCTATAGCCCTTTTCCTAGTAGTGTACATATCTAATTTAGCAGCCAGTAGTAGAAATCATTGTCTGCACAAAGGGATTACTGGTCGAAAATCCTAGCAAAGCATGCTGGCGGGCACAGAACAATACAAGAGATAGAGACGCGCTTACAAGATCATAGCAATGCCTCAGTCCAGGATCTTGGTTGGCCAAGTTGTTAGATCCAGAAGAAACATCGTCCTTGTAGTTTTTGCCAGCTGCATAACATGTCATAGTGACCGGTTAGTATATTTGAAGTACATCGGGCAGGTGATGCTTGACGGGTTTAAAGGTGACAAGTACCTACGCCGTGGCGGGTGCTTGGCATCTCTCCAGACTGTGGGAATCAGGTTAGAAACGTCGAGGGTGATGACGCTGCGCTGGCTGTCGGGGGCCGGTAAGGAGATCTAGAACCATCAAGTAGGGTGTTTGTGGAGCGGCTCCGGTAGGGTGGACTACGGTGTGGGCGAAGCGGATCTATGGCCGTGGACGAGGGCGTAGGTGAAGCTGCTCCGGTGGTTGGGTTAAGGATGGTGTCGACGATGCGGATCTTTGGCCGTGGACGGGGCGTCAGAAGCTGCTCCGGTGGTTGGGTTAAGGGTGGTGTCGACGATGCGGATCTGTGGTCGTGGATGGGGCGTCAGAAGCTACTCTGGTAGGTTGGATGAGGGTGCGAGGAAGCGGATCTGAGGCCATGGACATGTGAGTTGGCAAAGCGGCCCCGGTAGGGTTGGGAATGGTATATGTGAAGCTACTCCGGTAGGGTTGAAGAAGGTGTCGGCGAAGCGGCTCCGGTAGGGTTGAGGAAGGTGTCGGCGAAGAGGACCAGAGGCCGTCGACGGGGGCCTCGGTGGGGCGGCTCCGGGGGGTGTGGACGAAGCGTCTCCGAGGGGGAGTATGAATGAGCCGCTGGAGATTCGCGGCGGTTGACGAGAGTACCAACGAAGCAGATCCGGCGCCATGGACAAGGCCGACACTGAATGGGCTGTGGTACAATGGTGGATGAGCAGTCTACTTGTTTCTAGGGGAGGTGGGAGGGGTAGATGTGGCCGTAGAAGCAGATCCGGTGAGGTGGACGCCGCTGGCAGTGAATGGGCTATGATACGCCGGTGGATGAGCAGCCTAGGGTTTCGAGAGGGGAGGGGAGAAAGGGCGATGAAGTACAGACGGCGTGATGTAAGATGCTCTGGTGCTGTGGAGTTAGTCGTTTTTGCGGGAGGGGGAGAGGAAATGGGGGTGCCGTGTAGTGGGGGAACCGGAAGTTACCAAAGCATCCCCGACCTATCGCGTGGATGAGGGCGGTATTGTAACTGTTGGTCTCCATGCACCAATGAGAAAAGGGGGATTTCGCATGCTAAAGACTAAGGTGACGGAAATTTTAGAAGGAGGCGGGAGATTTTGCCGCCCGCGGGATCATTCGTATCCAGTTTCAACTAATTTTGGACCGTGCTAGCGGGAAGGTCATGCTAGATTGTGTACACGGGGCACGCGTCAACAGTTAATAACTGGTGTGAAGTCCACCCCAGAAAAAAGACAATAACTCGGGATGATGCGCCGATAACTTGGACGTTCACACGGGCGCGGCCAATCATACGGGTGTAGTGGCACGTTCACAAAAAGGGATCAGACGCTCTACCTATGTATTTCTCGTGTAAATAGAAAATTTAGTGCCATTGGTTATTTACTTTAAACATAATGCATTGACGTGTTAGTGTAGAGGCACACAAAAAGAAATGGATATTGTAGTCAGCTACTTAAAAGTGTTACCTCATATGATTACATAGCCTCCATTTCATAAATTGCGTACCCGTCAAATTCATATATGAATATTACATATATTACTTCAAAATAGAAACTTAAATCATCCAAGACTAATGAATTTGAATGCAAGAGTAACAATGGTGCATGTTCATGATAGCTACATTGGTTGTTTGAAAAAACATCACTGTAACTTTGGCATGCACGACTAAAAAGGCTTATTTAAATAGAAAAAATGTGATATGTGAGTGTCCAATCTTTATAGCATTGAATCGATATTGTACCTTTGGCCACGATACGATGTAGACGTTGACTTATGTTCAAGCGATGCACGTCCACGATCGCTAGATAGTGATACATGAATGAATTGTGCAATCTCCCTCACACGCATACATATCTCATTTCCCCGTGGGCATCGGAATCACACACGAGCACTTCGTGTATTTTTCTCCCTCCGTCAGGGTTAAATTCGTCTTTCTACTCCGTCCTACAAGTCTCTCACACAGAAACACACACGCTCTCTATGTCTAACACGCCCACCCCTTTAATTCCGCCCACCCACAGCCACTAATGTCTCTCACTCATATGCTATCTACCTATCCCTTAATATAGCTAGATATGTGTCACACAAACTCCTTCTCCCTACTAGCAAGATGCCCATGCGTTGCACGGAACATCAAGATGCATTTGTATGAGAAGTTTATCTTGTGGGAGAAAAGTATGAACGAGGGAATGCCTTATTTGCAAATGCGGAGAGGGGTGTGGGTATCTTTTTGCAAAATTGCCATAGTTTCCTTCCTGTCCATCGGAAATAAATTGGATGGCCTATATTGCAGGATGGCAGGAACACCATCATCACCAACTCTGTTTTTTATAAGAGTAGAGATATGTGAGTGTCACTGCCCCCCCCCCCCACACACCCACACTTCCCAACACCGAAGGAGTAGGGTGACACCTCGATCTTGATACTAATCTATCGACTGGCTTCTCTCTCAAACATACACACACACACACACTTCCCGGCACCGAAGGAGTAGGGTGGCACATCGATCTTGATAATAATCTATCTACTCCTCTTTCAAACACACACACACACACACACTCGTTAGTTGTGCCTCTGTGCCTATCGCGCACACTCTCGATACGTCTATCTCTCCCTCCCCCCCAACAATGACAGCAGAAGGGTGACAACTCGATCTGATCATAATCTGTCAATTGGTTTTTCTCTCAAACATTGTGTCTCGGTGCCTCGCTCGGTAGCCCCCTCGATATGTAGACTTCTCGCGCGTGCACAGCTGTAGTGACGATGACGCTGAACCCAGTGTGCCTTGTTTTTACCAGCCTCATGTGATAGTTTTCACCCTGTTTTCTGTTAATTAACAAGGCAACCTTTTCTTTGTTACTACTAGTGAATCTGAAATCATTCGGGGCAGACATAAAATATATCACTTCAACACAATTATCGCAGCAACTATTTTAAAAGAAATAAGCTAGCGGCCGGTGTGTTGCACGGAACATCAAGATGCATTTGTATGAGTAGTTTATCTTGTGAGAGAAAAGGTTGAATGAGGGAAGGCCTTATTTGCGAACGTGGAGAGACGTGTGGGTATATTTTTGCAAAATTGCCATAGTTTCTTTCCTATCCGTTAGATATAAATCGGACGGCCTATATTGCAGGATGGCACGCACACCATCATCACCAACTCTGTTTTCTACTCCCTCCGTCCGAAAATACTTGTCATCAAAATGGATAAAAAGAGATGTATCTAAAACGTCTAGATACATATCTTTTTATCCATTTTGATGACAAGTATTTTTGGACGGAGGGAGTATTTGTCTTTTTAGAGATTTCAACAAGTGACTATGACCGGACCTTACCAACATACACAAAAAAGTAGTCCACAATTTTGATGTTACCCTCTTTTCTTGGCGGTGCAGTGGCATCTGGATACGTCATAAATAAATAAAGTACTACATGATACTAATATATGATACATGGCGTAGGAGTACTAAGTATTATTAATATAGTTTTGCTAGAACTCATCTAGATGAGATATAATTTGGTCTCATTCATATTTTATAGCCATTGGATGTGATGCTATATAAGATGCGTGTGTGCTGACGTGGGTTGTATTTGTTCTTGTGCAACGAGCTGACCACTGCATGTCACGTTTGATAGTCTCAAGTCATTAAAAGCATACAAGCCCCACATCTCTTCTTGGTTGATTCCTCTATTTATGTCAATAAATAAGAAACAACGTGAGAGTTAATGCACCACGCCTATGTGTTTACTATTTGGTTTTCGTAAGATGACTTAATACTCACCTAGACGGAGGGAGTATTCGATTTGACAGCAGGCGGCGCAGTTCCCGATATGGCTTTAATGCAGACAAGGGAGGGAGTAGAGGTTCCCGATATGTTGAACGGCCAATGCATCCTCCTTCAATTAATGCATGAGGGAAGTAATGGGAGGAGGTCCGGCTAAAGAGGCTGCACGATGTGAATGCAACGCAGTTTGCCCTCATTGCCCTCATATAAAGGCGCCCCTCCATTCCAATGCATTGATAACCCACAAGTATAGGGGATCGCAACAGCTTTCGAGGGTAGATTATTCAAACCAAATTTATTGATTCGACACAAGGGGAGCCAAAGAATATTCTCAAGTATTAGCAGCTGAGTTGTCAATTCAACCACACCTAGAAACTTAGTATCTGCAGCAAAGTGTTTAGTAGCAGAGTAATATGATAGTAGTGGTAACGGCAACAAAAGTAAAGACAACAAAAGTAATGTTTTTGATATTTTGTAGTGATTGTAACAGTAGGAGCGGAAAAGTAAATAAGCGTAAACCAGTATATGGAAAACTCGTAGGCACCGGATCAGTGATGGATAATTATGCTGGATGCGGTTCATCATGTAACAGTCATAACATAGGGTGACACAGAACTAGCTCCAATTCGTCAATGTAATGTAGGCATGTATTCCGTATATAGTCATACGTGCTTCTGGAAAAGAACTTGCAAGACATCTTTTGTCCTACCGTCTCGTGGCAGCGGGGTCCTATTGGAAACTTAGGGATATTAAGGCCTCCTTTTAATAGAGAACCGGAACAAAGCATTAGCACATAGTGAATACATGAACTCCTCAAACTACGGTCATCACTGGGAGTGGTCCCGATTATTGTCACTTCGGGGTTGCCGGATCATAACACATAGTAGGTGACTATAGACTTGCAAGATAGGATCTAGAACTCTCATATATTGATGAAAACATAATAGGTTCAGATCTGAAATCATGGCACTCGGGCCCTAGTGACAAGCATTAAGCATAGCAAAGTCATAGCAACATCATTCTCAGAACATAATGGACACTAGGGATCAAACCCTAACAAAACTAACTCGATTACATGATAAATCTCATCCAACCCATCACTGTCCAGCAAGCCTACGATGGAATTACTCACGCACGGCGGAGAGCATCATGAAATTGGTGATGGAGGATGGTTGATGATGACGACGGCGACGAATCCCCCTCTCTGGAGCCCCGAACGGACTCCAGATCAGCCCTCCCGAGAGGTTTTAGGGCTTGGCGGCGGCTCCGTATCGTAAAACGCGATGATTTCTTCTCTCTGATTTTTCTCTCATCGAAACTCAATATATGGAGTTGGAGTTGGAGTCGGAGACGCAACAAGGGGCCACGAGGTAGGGGCGCACCCTAGGGGGGTGCCCACCCTCATGAGAAGGGTGTGGGCCCCCTGGTCTTCATATTTCGCGAGGATTTTTTATTATTTTTTCTAAGACCTCCCATGGAGTTTCAGGTCATTCCGAGAATATTTGTTTTCTGCACATAAAACAACATCAAGGCAATTCTGCTGAAAGCAGCGTCAGTCCGGGTTAGTTCCATTCAAATCATACAAATTAGAGTCCAAAACAAGGGCAAAAGTGTTTGGAAAAGTAGATACGACGGAGACGTATCAACTCCCCCAAGCTTAAACCCTTGCTTGTCCTCAAGCAATTCAGTTGACAAACTAAAAGAAAGAAAGAAAAACTTTTACAAACTCTGTTTGCTCTTGTTGTTGTAACTATGTCTAGCCAGCATTCAAGTTTTCAGCATAGATCATAACTAACCACATTTGCAATAATTCTCAGGTGTCATAATTACTCATATCAATAGCATAATCAACTAGCAAGTCATAATAATAAATCTCGGATGACAACACTTTCTCAAAACAATCATAATATGATATAACAAGATGGTATCTCGCTAGCCCTTTCTGAGACCGCAAAACATAAATGCAGAGCACCTTTAAAGATCAAGGACTGACTGGACATTGTAATTCATGGTAAAAGAGATCCAATCATAGTCATACCCAACATAAATTAATAGTGATGAATGCAAATGACAGCTGTGCTCTCCAGCTAGTGCTTTTTAATAAGAGGGTGATGACTCAACATAAAAGTAAATGGATAGGCCCTTCGCAGAGGGAAGCAGGGATTTGTAGAGGTGCCAGAGCTCGGTTTTGCAATAGAGATAATTTGTATTTTGAGCGATATACTTTCATTGTCAACGTAACAACTAAGAGATGGCGATATCTTCCATGCTAAACACATTATTGGCGGTTCCCAAACAGAATGGTAAAGTTTATACTCCCCCTCCACAAACAAACATCAATCCATGGCTTGCTCGAAACAACGAGTGCCTCCAACATACATCAGGTCCCAGGGGGAGTTTTGTTTTCAATTATTTTTGATTTAGTTTGCATAAAGCATGGGACTGGGCATCCCGGTGACCAGCCATTTTCTCGTGAGTGAGGAGCGGAGTCCACTCCTCTTGAGAATAAGCCGCCTAACACGGAAGATAAGGACAGCCTTTGTTGATACACGAGCTATTCGAGCATACAAAACAGAATGTTTATTTGAAGGTTTAGAGTTTGGCACATACAAATTTACTTGGAACGGCAGGTAGATACCGTATATAGGAAGGTATAGTGGACTCATCTGGAATAACTTTGGGGTTTAAAGGATTGGATGCACAAGCAGTATTCCCGCTTAGTACAGGTGAAGGCTAGCAAAAGACTGGGAAGCGACCAACTAGAGAGTGACAACAGCCATGTACATGCATTAAAATTAATAAACATTGGATGCAAGCGTGAGCAGGATATAATCCACCATGAACATAAATATCGTGAAGGCTATGTTGATTTGTTTCAACTACATGCGTGAACATGTGCCAAGTCAAGTCACTTAAATCATTCAAAGGAGGATACTACCCCATCATACCACATCATAACCATCTCAATAGCATGTTGGCACACAAGGTAAATCATTATAACTCATAGGTAATCAAGCATGGCACAAGCAACTACGATCTCTAATTGTCATTGCAAACATGTTTATTCATAATAAGATGAATTAAGAACGCGGGACTCATCATATTAACAAAAACAAAAGAGGTCGAGTTCATACCAGCTTTTCTCATCTCAGTCAGTCCATCATATATCATCATAATTGCCTTTCACTTGCACGACCGAACGATGTGAATAATAATAAGAGTGTACGTGCATTGGACTAAGCTGGAATCTACGAGCATTCAATAAACAGGAGAAGACAAGGCAATGTGGGCTCTTTGGTTAATTCAACAATAATGCATATAAGAGCCATTTCAACAATTTAATTATGGTCTTCTCCTACTGACCCCCAAAGAAAAGAAAAGAAATAAAACTATTTACACGGGAGAGCTCCCAACAAGCAAAAGAAGAATGGGAAATATTTTTGGGTTTTCTTTTTAAATATTACTACTACAGCAGAATAATAAACTACTACTAAGTTTTTTGGTTTTTCTTAAGGTTTAACAAGCACACAAGAAGAAAGCAGGAAAAAGAAAATAAACTAGCATGGATAATACAATGAAAAAGTATGAGCACCGACATCTAGCAATGAGTGTGTGTGAACATAAATGTAATGTTGGTGAGAAATACGCACTCCCCCGAGCTTAGGCTTTTGGCCTAAGTTGGTCTGTGGCCACGGCTGGCCTGGCGGATATCCATAGTAATAGTTGTTGGGGTCGTACTGTGATGAAGAAGGATAGTTGGGATCATAATGATGTGCAGTGGTTATTGCCTGTTGAGCTGCAGCGTGGAGTCGAGCTGCCTCCGCTCTCCTCTCGTACTCTTCTGCCTCCTCTCTGATAATAACATATCTTCCTTTTGCCTGTGAATCAAAGAAGGCAGGAGCAGGGAGAGTAATACGGAAAACACGTCGTTTACCAAAAATTAAACGATATAAGAGAGGTGATTCAGGCCTCTCGACAAACTGGTGCGAAGCCATAGAGTTATAATCTAAATATGCAGGAGGCAACTCCGTATCACCCTCACGAATGTCTATTTCAAGAAAATGAGCTAAGCGGGTTGCATAAATTCCTCCAAAGAAATCTCCATTATGTCTATTATGATGCAACCTACGAGCTACAATGGCTCCCATATGATAAAATTGGTCTCCTAACACAGCACTCCTAAGAATGCTAAGATCAGGGACACACATGTGACATGCTTTATCTTTAGCATTTATGCATCTACCGATGAAGAGAGCAAAAGAATGTATAGCAAGAAAGTGAATGCTCCCTATGGCAGCCTGCGTTATATCTCTAGATTCCCCCACAGTTATACTAGCAAGAAAGTTTCTAAATTCAGATTTAGGGGGATCCCTAACACTACCCCATGCTGGAAGTTTGCAAGCACAAGTGAAATCCTCTAAGTCCATGGTATAAGATTTGTCATAGAGATCAAACATGACTGAAGGAGAATTACGCAAAGATGAATACTCAAACCTCCTCACAAATGAACTTGTGAGATCATGATACTGGGGGCATTTGTTAGCCTCAAAATCCTCAAGACCGGCATTGCGCAAATATGCTTTGAATTCTTCTTTAACTCCCGCACGGTCCATAAAATTTTCCGACGGCCATTCGCAAGGCCGTACTGGAGCGTCTCTTGGTGGATCCTCGTCAGCATCGCGCATAGCAATCCTGGGTCCTTGCTTCTTAGAGGAACCACCTTGGAACATCTTCCTAAGCATAATGTTTATCTCTGAAAAATTCTGAAATTTTTAGTAACTTCAAAATAAAAGTAACCAAACTCAATAAAACTGATAGCAACTACTCCTACAAGTGCCTAGAGCCTATATCAAGCATTAGAACTACTTGGAACCATATAAATTTGACATGCAAGCTCAAGAACATGATCACCTATGCAACACAAATTTGCAATGAATAAAGCACTAGAACCAAAACTAATTGGACCAATGGAGGAGTCACATACCAAGGAACAATCTCCCCAAGCAGTTTTGCAAGAGGTGCTTTGAGCAAGGAGATCGAAAATCACAGCAAAAGTGGCTGAAACTCGTGCTTGAGTCGGTTATTCGGGTTTGTGTGAGATAGAGGAAGAAGATGGGCGCTGGGATAAGTGGAGGAGGGCCACCGTGGGCCCACGAGGCAGGGGGCACGCCCTATAGGGGGGGCGCGCCCACCACCCTCGTGGCCAGGTGGCAGCTCCTCCCGCGGTAATTTTTGCACAGTAAATCCTCAAATATTCCCGAAAAAATCATATTAAATTGGCATGTCATTCTGAGGACTTCTATTTCCGGGTTATTTTTATATTGCACGAATAATCAGATAACAGACAGAAAAATACTATTTTTTACTTTATTTAATATTAATAACAGAAAATATAGCGTACAGAAGTTTGTGTTTCTAGTTTCATCCATCTCATGGTCATCAAAAATAATCCAATAACAAGGTTGATCAAGTGTTGTTAACAAACTCATTTCGAATAACACCCAGTTACCTCAACGGGGATATGCACATCCCCTATAATAAGTATGTCATATTTCTTCTTGACAGTAGGAAGAGGAAATTCAAAACCTCTGATTATAATCGATGGAATTTTTCCAATGGAGTTGATACTATGAACTTGAGGTTGTTTCCTCGGAAAGTGTACCGTATGCTCACTAACATGAAAAGTGACATTGCCTTTGTTGCAATCAATAATAGCCCCGGCAGTATTAAGAAAAGGTCTTCCAAGAATAATAGACATACTATCATCCTCGGGAATATCAAGAATAACAAAGTTCGTTAAAATAGTAACGTTTGCAACCACAACAGGCACATCCTCACAAATATTGACAGGTATAGCAGTTGATTTATCAGCCATTTTCAAAGATGTTTCAGTAGGTGTCAGCTTATTCAAGTCAAGTCTACGATATAAAGAGAGAGGCATAACACTAACACCGGCTCCAAGATCACATAAAGCAGGTTTAATATAATTTCTTTTAATGGAGCAAGGTATAGTAGGTACTCCGGGATCTCCAAGTTTCTTTGGTATTCCACCCTTAAAAGTATAATTAGCTAGCATGGTGGAAATCTCAGCTTCCGGTATCTTTCTTTTATTAGTAATGGTATCCTTCATATATTTAGCATAAGGATTTGTTTTGAGCACATCAGTTAATCGCATAGCAAAAAGATAGGCCTAATCATTTCAGCAAAGCGCTCAAAATCCTCATCATCCTTTTTCTTGGATGGTTTTGGAGGGAAAGGCATGGCTTTCTGAACCCAAGGTTCCCTTTCTTTACCATGTTTCCTAGCAACAAAGTCTCTTTTATCATAATGTTGATTCTTTGATTGTGGGTTATCAAGATCAACAGCAGGTTCAATTTCTACATCATTGTCATTACTAGGTTGAGCATCATCATGAACATCAGCATTAATATTTTCATTAGGTTCATGTTCATTACCAAATTGTGTTTCAGCATCAGACATAGATATATCATTTGGATTATCAGGTGGTTCAGCAATAGATTCACTAGAAGTTTGCACAGTTCTATCATTTTCCTTTTTCTTCTTTTTAGAAGAACTAGGAACATCAATATTATTTCTCTGAGAATCTTGCTCGAGTCTCTTAGGGTGGCCTTCAGGATACAAAGGTTCCTGAATCATTCTACCAGTTCTAGTAGCCACTCTAACAGCATAATCATTTTTCTTACTATTAATTTCATCAAGTACTTCTTTTTGAGCTTTAAGTACTTGTTCTACTTGCGTGGTAACCATAGAAACATGTTTGCTAACAAGTTTAAGTTCACCTTTAATATCAGCCATGTAATCACCCAAGTGTCTAATCATATAAGAATTTTCTTTTAATTGTCTACGAAAATAAGCATTGAAGTCTTCTTGCTTATACATAAAGTTATCAAACTCATCCAAGCACTGACTAGCAATTTTAGTAGGAGGAACTTTAGCTTTATCATATCTATACAGAGAATTTACCTTTACTACCTGTGTTGGGATATAGCGGTCAGGAGGTTCTTCAGTAAATAAAGAATTGAGATCGTAAGTTTCTTCAACAGGTGGTATATTAAGACCATGTATTTCTTCAATAGGAGGTAAATTCTTAACGTCTTCAGCTTTAATACCTTTTTCTTTCATATATTTCTTTGCCTCTTGCATATGTTCGGGACTGAAAAATAGAACACCTCTCTTCTTCGGAGTTGGTTTAGGAATAGACTCTGCAATTGGAGCAAGAGCTGGCTCAGGAGCTGGCTCGGTGCCCAATTATTTTCATTTGTCAACATATTATTCAATAGAATTTCAGCTTCATCCGGTGTTCTTTCCCTGAAAAGAGAACCAGCACAACTATCCAGGTAATCTCTGGAAGCATCGGTTAGTCCATTATAAAAGATATCAAGTATTTCAGGTTTCTTAAGAGGATAATCAGGCAAAGAATTAAGTAACTTGAGAAGCCTCCCCCAAGCTTGTGGGAGTCTCTCTTCTTTAATTTGCACGAAGTTGTATATTTCCCTCAAAGCAGCTTGTTTCTTATGAGCAGGAAAATATTTAGCAGAGAAGTAATAAATCATATCCTGGGGACTACGCACACAACCAGGATCAAGAGAATTAAACCATATCTTAGCATCACCCTTTAATGAGAACGGAAATATTTTGAGTATATAAAAGTAATGCGATCTCTCATCATTAGTAAACATGGCAGCTATATTATCTAACTTAGTAAGATGTGCCACAACAGTTTCATATTCATAGCCATAAAACGGATCAGATTCGACCAAAGTAATTATATCAGGATTAACAGAGAATTCATAATCCTTATCAGGAACACATATAGGTGAAGTAGCAAAAGCAGGGTCGGGTTTCATTCTATCTCTAAGTGATTCTTTGTTCCATTTAATTAATAACCTCTTAAGCTCATATCTATCCTTGCAAGCGAAAATAGCGGCAGAAGATTCCTTATAAAAAAAGATAACCTTCAGGGATAACATGCATATTTTCATCATCACTATCATCATCGTATTCAGATTCAATAATTTATTTTTCTCTAACCCTAGAAATTTGTTCATCAAGAAATTCACCAAGGGGCACAATAGTATCAGACATAGAAGCAGTTTTATCATAAGTATCATGCATAGCAGAAGTGGCATCATCAATAACATGCGACATATCAGAACGAATAGCAGAAGCAGGTGTAGGTGTCGCTAGCTTACTCATAACAGAATGTGAATCAAGTGCAGAGCTAGATGGCAGTTCCTTACCTCCCCTCGTAGTTGAGGGATAGATCTTGGTTTTTGGATCTCTCAAGTTCTTCATAATGATAAGCAGATATAAATCCCAAGTGACTCAAAGAATAGAGCTATGCTCCCCGGCAACGGCGCCAGAAATTAGTCTTGATAACCCACAAGTATAGGGGATCGCAACAGCTTTCGAGGGTAGAGTATTCAACCCAAATTTATTGATCCAACACAAGGGGAGCCAAAGAATATTCTCAAGTATTAGCAGCTGAGTTGTCAATTCAACCACACCTGGAAACTTAGTATCTGCAGCAAAGTGTTTAGTAGCAAAGTAATATGATAGTAGTGGTAACAGCAACAAAAGTAAAGACAGCAAAAGTAATGTTTTTGGTATTTTGTCGTGATTGTAATAGTAGCAGCGGAAAAGTAAATAAGCGTAAACCAGTATATGGAAAACTCGTAGGCACTAGATCAGTGATGGATAAGTATGCCGGATGCGGTTCATCATGTAACAGTCATAACATAGGGTGACACAGAACTAGCTCCAATTCGTCAATGTAATGTAGGCATGTATTCCGTATATAGTTATATGTGCTTATGGAAAAGAACTTGCATGACATCTTTTGTCCTACCCTCCCGTGGCAGCGGGCTCCTATTGGAAACTTAGGGATATTGAGGCCTCCTTTTAATAGAGAACCGGAACAAAGCATTAGCACATAGTGAATACATGAACTCCTCAAACTACGGTCATCACCGGGAGTGGTCCCGATTATTGTCACTTCGGGGTTGCCGGATCATAACACATAGTAGGTGACTATAGACTTGCAAGATAGGATCTAGAACTCTCATATATTGATGAAAACATAATAGGTTCAGATCTGAAATCATGGCACTCGGGCCCTAGTTACAAGCATTCAGCATAGCAAAGTCATAGCAACATCAATCTCAGAACATAATGGATACTAGGGATCAAACCCTAACAAAACTAACTCGATTACAAGATAAATGTCATCCAACCCATCACCGTCCAGCAAGCCTACGATGGAATTACTCACGCACGGCGGTGAGCATCATGAAATTGGTGATGGAGGATGGTTGATGATGACGACGGCGACGAATCCCCCTCTCCGGAGCCCCAAACGGACTCTAGATCAGCCCTCCCGAGAGGTTTTAGGGCTTGGTGGCGGCTCCGTATCGTAAAACGCGATGATTTCTTCTCTCTGATTTTTTTCTCATCGAGACTCAATATATGGAGGTGGAGTTGGAGTCGGAGACGTAACAGGGGGCCCACGAGGTAGGGGGCGCGCCCTAGGGGGAGCGCCCCCCACCCTCGTGAGAAGGGTGTGGGCCCCTCTGGTCTTCATATTTTTAGAGGATTTTTTATTATTTTTTCTAAGACCTCCCGTGGAGTTTCAGGTCATTCCGAGAATATTTGTTTTCTGCACATAAAATAACATCATGGCAATTCTGCTGAAAACAATGTCAGTCCGGGTTAGTTCAATTCAAATCATACAAATTAGAGTCCAAAACAAGGGCAAAAGTGTTTGGAAAAGTAGATACGACGGAGACGTATCATGCATCTACCACATCGTACGCACCTAAGCATTTGCCTAAGCACCTACACTAAACGCAAAAGAGCTCACTCCAGACCCATGGCGGCGATGCTCGTGAGCGGCCAGCGGCTGCGCCAGATGGTCCACGACGCTGGCCTGCGGCATGGCGCCGAGGATCGTCTCCAGACGGTGTTGGAGACTGGCTGGTGGATGACCGCCTTCGACTCCAACTACGACTCTCAGTTGGACTAGATGATCATTGCCACCAGCAACAAGTTCACCGTCCTCAAGAAGCTCGTGGATGACATCACCGTACTCCTCTAGCCCGTGCGCCCGGGCTCCTCATTGCCGGCCACCCTAATCGGTCTCCATGGCCGGAACCTCTTTAAAGCACTTGTGGCCCTGCGACTGCCCGCCGATGCCACGAAGAATGTCCACCTGGAGGTCGCACTCGCCGCGAGGCGCCTCGCCCTACAAGAATTCGTCGACCTACACATCCACATGTACGAGGAAATCGTGTACATAGGTATCTACAAGGCCAGTGAGGATGCTACGACATTGGCCTTCCTCAACCGGATGGAAGCCTTGGATGCCTTTGCTGAGAAGCACCTCGACCTCGCCACAAAAGGCGCTGCTCCTTAGCCATCGGTCGGTGGCCTGGCGCACTAAGTTGAGGAGGAGGAGGTCGTACGTTCGTGGATCCATCTTTCTTCTTTCCTTCTGTAACCACCACTGCGATCGCATCATCGTGGCCTTAATTCTTATTGTGCTGTTGCATTTTCGTTCCAGTCAATACCGACATGTGCGATCCCTTTGCTTAATTATATGTATCACTGTAACTAGTACTCCATCCGTCAATTTATAAGTTGTGCTTACCTTTTCCATCAACTTCGCGCAACGCTAACACTAGAATATGTCTATATAATCCGTATGTGATAGTCCATTTAAAATCTCAAAAAGACAAATATTTAGGTATGGAGGGAGTAATATATTAGGAGTATATCAAAACAATAGTGATTTCTTTCAAGTTTGTGAACAAATACTACTATTCTACTACTTTGGATCCATCGCAACGCACGGGCACATTGCTTGTAAAAGGAAAAGGCTTGCCGCGTTCGCGTCGCACCCCCACACGCCTGGGAATCGGGAGTACAACACGGCCCGTCCAGCACGACACATAGCTTAGGGAAGGTGTGTTGCCTAGAATTTTCACTTTCATGTGGGACCGCCGTTGAGCAAACCGACACCGCGCCCGCCGCCGGGTTGGAAAACAGAAACGAGGGGAAGATCTAGCTGTAGCACGGAAGCCAAGAAATTTGGTGTTAGACGGGGCTCGTTGATAGAGTAGGAGCATTCCGTACTAGTACTACTCCTACTAGTACCAAGTTTGTACTCCTAATACTATATTACTAGTACTACCACTATGCAACTAATAGGTACGTGCACGACACAACATCGTAGGAACAAAAAACGGGAAGATCTTGTTTTGGGTGATTTATCTTTTTTTTTCAATCAACGTAGTATGAATAATATGATGTGGGGGGCACCCATGAAGCTTATGTGGCTTGGTTGCATGGCTACGGAAGGTTAGAGAAAAATAAATAGATAATATGTTTAGAGTGCATTCCACTAAATAGATATATATACTTTGGATCCATTGCAACGGACCAGCACATCTATATCTATACCCCCTATATAGTGTGTGAAAAACTTTGAAAGTTGGTCGTTGGATGAAGCCAATCCGATGGTACAAAGATGGCAAATCCAAGCAATACTGGCCGTTGGATATCATCCACCAGATTCTGCCACATGTATAATCTAGAAGACTCCATGGTTGAACTTAATTCGTGACTAAGGGCCTCTTTGATTCATAGGATTGCAGAAACACAAGAATAGGAAAAAAGTAGGATTGGAATGGCATGTTCATTGGATCCCTATAGGATTTGAGTTTGTTTGATTGTGTCACATGAAAAAAAAGGATATCTTTGAAGAGGTTGGATTGCATGTTAGAATTCCTGTGAAATGTAGTACAAATGAATCCTTAGGAAAATATTCTACATGATTCAATCCTACGAATCAAACGACCAACGTAGGAAAAATTCCTAAGGATTCTAATCCTTCAAAGATCCTATGAAAATCCTTTGAATCAAATAGACCCTAACTTTGCCACAACTAAGCTTAGGCAAAGTTATTAGTTCTTCAAAACGAGAGAAACAAGTTGGCAAGCCTAAGGGAATCTTGCCACATTTTTTATGTGTATGTCATGTGGTGTCTTAGTGTGGCTTGCCTAAGGTGTGGCTTGAATCAAACACTCGCCTAAGTTAATCAAACTTGCCTAACCTTACATTCCACCATATTTTGCCACATGTTAAAATCCAGAAAGCTCCACATGTAGAAGCATAATGCACAAACCACCAGAATCTCATGCGTGCAATGCACGTGTACCTTACTAGTACTAGTTGGTAGTAGTAAGAAACAAATTCCAGTTTTGGCACGAGCGCGTACTGCGGGAGCACCACAAGGCCTGCCGCAGGAGTTACATTTCCCTCTCGGGGCCCACGGGGCCAAACTTCAGTGGCTTCGTGGTAGAAACAAGAAACATGATGGTCGCCGTGGTTCAACTTCCATGGACAAGTTGCCATGTCTGCTGACACATGTATATCAAAACTAGAGTGTTTATATTTCAAGCACGTGAACAAGTATTATTCTACTACTTTGGATCCATTGCAATGCACGAGCCAGCACATTGGTAGTAGTAGTGTCCATCTCTATCTCTATAGGCCTTCCCTCGTTCATCCTTTTCTCTCACAAGATAAACTACTCATACAAATGCATCTTGATGTTCCGTGGAACGCACGAGGATGTTTCCTTGGGGGTCTCTCTAGCGCGGCATGGTCGTAGTTGCAAGTTGACGCCCCTTGAGATGCCGACGTTGAGGGGCACTCGGATTTCCTCCGATGAGCAGGTAAGATGAGTTTGATCATGTAGTAAATGCATTCTAGAGACTACTTCCGTGTCCATTTCCTAATTCTCCCCCTGCCCACTGTTTCACAGGTTAGGCTCGGTGCGAGTGGAGATTGGCTTGCATATGTACGGGAGGGTACCAACATCAATTTGCACAACATTTACAATGGTGAAACCGTTCCCGTAGAACCTTTGTCCAACATTGGGATCAGCCATGCAACGGGCCACCGCATGAACTGGTACGATGGAACCACGGTGAGATTGAATAAGATAGCATGAACCTTGCACATGGCGGCCAAAGGCGGACCATGATGTCTGCGGCCGATTTTTTGCCGTACGAGTAGGAAGACGCTGTGCTCCTTTCTAACCGCATCTTCGTGCTGACAAACCAGGGGACTTATTTTGTATGGGACACATCCTACGATATACTCCCTCTCTCCCAGTTTATTTGTTTTGAATCTTTTCATTTTATAAGCTTCCAATTCAAATTTAGAGCTCCCCATCACATGTTGAGATTACAATGTCCATTAAATCGTTGCGTGCATGTATAGTAAAGAAACAAATCTCGAGTTTGGCATGAGTTCGTGCTGCGGGAGCACCACAAGCCCTGGCGCAGGAGTTACATTTCCCTCTCAGGGCCGTCGGGACTGAGCTTCAGCGCCTTACTACACCTACCTTTGAGTCAATAACATGTGGACCCGATAGGTGACTGGTCCACATGTAATGCTCACGTAGGCAGAGAGGCAGTGGGGCCAAGAGGGGTGAGCCGCAGGTCGGGGGACATGTGGTTTCATGGGTTCGAGCGGCGTCGGGGGAATCGCGGGTGGCTATGGTAGAAACTTGATGCTCACCGCATTTTAGGTGGCCCACATGTCATGCACACAAAGGCAGAGGGGCGGTGCGGCCGAGAGGGGTGAGGTGCACGTCGGGGGGCATGGTGCCGTGGGTTGGAGAGGCGTCGTTGGAATCGCGAGATGAAACATGATGATCGCCGTAGTTGAACTTCCATGGACAAGCTGTCATGTCTACGGACACATGCACTGCATACCGATCACTGGAAGGAGTAGCAGAGAAAGCTATATATGCGGATAAATAGTTCGTTATAGTCAAGCGGACCCACGCTACTACTCTGTTCCAAAGACATGCACACCATCGAAATAGTCCATCTATATCAATATACACCGAGAGGGAATAATTTTTTTACAAGAGAGGAAATAGTTCATCCATCCATAATGCCCTCCTACTGGTGCAGCCTTTTCTTCTTCTTCTTCTTCTTCTTCTTCTTCTTGTTCTCATTCTCTGTGGGAGGCGACTTCGCAACAAGCTCTTTGGACCTTGCAGCTATCTCGTAACTCACACGGGCATCGAGGGCAGGATATTTTATCCGCTCGTACGTCAAGGGATAATTCTCCCATCCAGAAGACCTTAATGCCACCGTCTCGTCACCCTTCTGAAGATTTGTACAGAGCACAAAATTTGCTACGTCAAATAGGGATGGTGTCTGTTTATCACAAACTTCTATAGGAATTTTGATTCTAGTTTGTAGGTTAGTGATGCTATTCAAATCTAGGTTGTACGGCTCCAGCTTCTGTTTGTCCCCTTTGATGGCTGCCCCACAGAAGTATATGTCCTCCTGAGATAAGAAATCGTGAAGCTCACCTGGTATGGAGGGCGAGTGTATGATGTGGTACACCAAAACATCATCTTCGAGGCACAGCTGAAGGACGGCGGCGCGCTGGATCTTCCCAGGGGCACGCTCCGTGTACTCTGCGTCGAGACCGATGACCCTCGTCTCTACCTTTTCGAGGGAGTTGGATACATTGTTGATCCACTGCCGAACAACCCTTGGGTGGACGGTGACGGTGGCAACTATGCGCATCGAGCCTTCGACGAGGACATGTTGCACGTTAAAAACCTGCATCTCGATCTTTATCGCCATTTGGAACCGCTGGAACGGAGGGCTATGGTTTGGAGAATTAGGATTAGATGGCTAGTCTAACTGAAGTAGTAGATGATTATTTAAAGAGGTTAAAACAATGTGAACGCAGTGGGGTTTGGATGCAAATGAAGACGAAGGGGAGGTGAAGAAGCCGAGGAGACTCGGTTCCCAATGGAGAAGTAAATGGGAGAAGTGGCATGCAGGCAGTTGATTAGACATCTAGGTAGACTAAACAAAAAGGCTATGCGGGTAGACTGATGAGTCGTACCTGTTCGTGTACATGCCCATCCTTCCTGATAGGTGGGACCTATGCAAACAGATAAAAAAATGTGTCGTAGTTTTTTTGAGCGCGTGAGTGGGAGACACAACATTCTCTGGTTAAGGAATACTCCCTCCATTTAGGTGAGTATAAGTCACCTTATGAAAATCAGGTTTTCCCAAAACCTTTAGGCGTGGAGCATTAACTTCCTCCTCGATCCCCTCCCAGCCTCGTTAGCCAGCATTCTCTTCCTCTGCTTCCGCGTTCTACCTTTCCATTTTTCCTCTTCTCCAGTGTGGAACAATCTGCATGCCGTCCTTGATGCACCAGAACAACCACTGCATGCATCGCGGCAGAGCGTTGATTGGGCATGCACGAGAATTTGGTTCTGCTCGCAATATGGATGATACCTGAACGATGAAGTGAAGAAGCATGCTAGCACGGGAGACCTATTTACGCTATACAATACTGGAGTACTCATGTACCTACTACTACTACTAGTAGTAGTAGTAGTACAACTGTGGTACACTTGATGGTCAAAATACTATTCATCCGGTCCTCATAGTGAAGTGACAACACCCTGCGCCTGACACTAGTCCAGGCGGCGTGTTCGGGTTACCAAAGTCAGCCTCACCCTATGCACAGTGCAGTCTGTCACCGCCGCTGTACAGCACATTGGTGCCTCGCCTCGTCTCCCTCTCCGCTCCCATAGCACCACACCATCTCCATCTCCTTCTCCGTCTCCATCTCGTTGTGCCCCGGTGTACCATCGCCTCACTCGCCTCCCCAGTACCACTATTCCCTCGCTAGCCGCTCTAGCACCGACATCCTTCTCCCCCCCAATCATCCCCCTTCCAAACTCCACCATGGCCGAATGCGAACCGCGCAGCATCCATATGAGCCGCGATTGGAGCAATCTCCCCAGTGACATCCTCGACCTGTGTTGTTCGTGTATGGATATGTTGAGCGCCTTGCGGCTGGCTGCATGCTCGAGGGACATGCACACAGCCATCGTCGAAGCGAGGCCTAAGCTTTTCAAGACACCCTACTTGCTGCTATCTGGTCTTGTGAGATTGTCTCACCATGATACGGAGGCGTGCATGATGCCCCTCGATTTCAATCTGATCTCCATTAGCCGAAACTTCTTTGCAGGTATGTAGTGGGTCGCCATACATCATTTCCCTCAACATCGATCCGATCACCATCGCCCGAAACTTCTTGGCAGGTATGTACTGGGTCGGCATGAACTCCCACTGGATGGCTGCCTTCAGAGAAGACGTTAAAAAGTTGGTGCTCGTGAACTTCCAGACCTCCCATGAGATTATCCTTCCTCCGTTGGATTATATAGAGTATTACCATCGCGGTCCAAGTCATCTAGATTACTACGTTAGTTGGACGGACCATGTTTTGCAGAAGATTGTAATCTGCCAAGTGCCCACACGACATGCGAATTACGCAGACTTCAAGCTAATTGCCTTGTTCGACCGCGGACTCGCCTATCTTTACGCGGTGCCTTCTTTAGCTGGAGACAACTCGGCTCGCAGTGGATCATCGTCAAAGCTGATCCACACTTCTGTGATGCTATTGAGCACAATGGCATCATCTACACGATCGACAAAGAAGATGGCACCACGTATTGCTGGGACGGCGGTGTAAGTTGTTTCCTCTCATGTTAATGATGACGCCATGACACTGTTTGAACTTTTTGTGATGATTGGCATATCTCTGTTTGAGCAGAATTTGAGTAGAACTATGGCAATGTATTAGAGATGACGTAAATCAGCTATATTTGGAATGAGTTAATTCATGCGATTGTGACCATGTCATTACAGCCAATTTGTACCCTGAATAATCAAACTGTTAGGAATATATGGATATTATCCTTATTTTACAGTAATCTATATACTACTACTAAATATGAGTGCGTATCAATGGCCATGTTAGTTTCCTCATTTTCATGATGTAGAAACATGCACCACGCTATTGGTTTCATCTAACCATACATTAGGGAAGTAGATGTGCATATGGAGAACTCTATTTTTGGAAGTAGTGAAATCCTGCAATGCTTACAATGTGTACATACCTATATTCGCCCATCAGTAATCAATGGCTAGAATAATATCCTCACAAAATTTTTGCCCACAGAACACGAGTATACAACAATGCATGGTCTGTTAGTTACCTTGAAGAATTTGTTTGTGAGGGCAGAACATGATTACATAACATGCATGACATGGTAGTTTCCTGTGAAGAATCGATTGCGAGATAACATGAGTATAACCATGCATGGCACTTCTATATTTTCGAACCCAGTATACATTTCCCTGTATTTTCCTCCCAGTTCCAACAGGGCATATCAATGATGTTTCTTGCATTATCCTAGTCATGCTCTGAACAATCCTGATCTTACATTAATAATGCCTGTCCTTTTTGATATGATGCAGTGTCCCTATAGTTACTACCCTTTGAAATCACACCACCTTTGCCAAAAACAGGGAAGCACAACTGGTTCCTTGCTCGATCAGACGACGGCAAAAGACTGATGATCATTCAGACACATGATCCGGAAAAGTTATATTGCAAAAACCCCACTGTATACAAGCACCGTGTAATACGTGAGTATCCGGACAGTGGCTGTTACGTCTATGAGCAGGATACCAGCTTGTTGGGGCCTTTAGGAGTTTTTAGTTGGAGGCGGGTAAACAGCCTTAGTTCACACTCTCTGTTTCTTGGACTCAATTATCCGATTAACCAGGAGATCACCGTTGGCAAGGACCTTGATGGAAGAGAGGCTTTGTTTTCTATGGAAAACTGTGTCTACACGGCGAGCCCTAGGAGTTCGGGAGCAAACTCCCCTGATTGTCAACGATACAGCCTGCAGCCAAAAGAAGGTGAGAATGACAAAGGCATCCAGATTAACTTTGATCCTTGGATGTCTCAATTACGACAGGCAGTGATGTGGTTCGAGCCTTCAGGTTGATAGGTAATTGGGTTGTTGCATCGAAACGGTGGAGCACTGGTGTGTCCGGATCACTGGTCGCTGAAGCGGGGCTGCAAATTATGATGGTGTTGGATCATCTCTTCGAATGACTTTGTTGTCTTTGCTGCTGGTTCTGGATGGGTAGTTCTTTCTTTTGTTATGCATATTCCTTGTCATTTGGTCATCCTCGTCTATGTCACTCTTAGTATGTAATAGTTGCTTCTGTTTAGAATGTCATTCTCGTCTGGATCATGAGAGTCTGAGCGCTGCAGATGGGTGCGTTTTGGTGGTGTAGCAAGACTTTTTATGAACTATCATGTCTTGTTGTTTATGTCAGTAGTAGTCACTAGTCAGTGTTTGAATGTTGTATATATCATTGTTTCAAACTGTTTATTGTCTCGAACTACTGGTGGGCTAAATGAGGGCATCACCATTCTCCAGTGTTCATAGTATATCTCCTTTTTTCAAGTTATATAATTTGAGCTCAGTGTCTTTTCGATGATGTACACTTTGTTTGGGCCAGTGAGGTGTCGTTGAATATGGGCCGAGTAGTAACGCAATGCCAAACAGGTCAATTATGACTCTCAGGCCGGGCTTTCAAAAGATCATGAAAAAAGGTCGGGCTCTCTAAAAAAGAATGAATAAGGACTCTTAGGCCGACATGTGGGCGCCACGGGTGTTTTCATGCGCTTGCACGCCAAGAGCATATTGGCGCGTGCTCGAAATTCATGCTACCTTTTCATCCGCAGTCTCCCACCCCTCCCCCACCTCTGGAATCTCGATTCCTACTCCAGTTCCCCCAAATCCCCCTCATGTACTCCCTGTACTCAAGCGCACTATCATGTCGCCGGTCAACATGGATCTCCGAGCTGGAGATCCTGAGGTCCGTCCTGCCTTCGGTCGCTGCGTGCTGTCGCTCAACAGTGGCATGGCGGCGCTTGACGACCAGTTTGCCGGCAAAGTGCTGATGGTAACCATCAACGGCGACCGGCCTCCCGTCTCGCCGGATGACCTTGTCAAAGCTCTTGGCATTGCACATGGCATCCAAATAAGTGACTTGCTCGTCGAAGTCTGTCCGCCACCGGCTGATTTCTTCATCAGGTTCTGGACAACTTTCGACTGCAGTCGTGTGTTCGAATCTTCCTGGCGTTTGTTCTGCGATGGCGCGCTGGTGAGCTTTGATCGGTGGCACCCAAGATGGGGCTCGGTGCCCTCTGAGCTTGAGTTTTTAACAAAGCTTACCTTCCACGGCATGCCTCGACGTGCTTGGAACAGCGAGTCCATGAACGAGCTTATCAACGACCTTGGAGGTGAGCTCGTAAGTATGTTTGTTCCTCCAGACAGCTGGGCTCTGACGGTTATGGCATGGATGAAGAAGTCGTCCACCATACCGAAGGCGATTGGTGTTGAGATACCGGTGCAGGAACCGGGGTTGTACTATTCATCGCCACCAACGCCGCCGCGGACCACGTTAGGGATGTACCTGTATCGAGTGTTGGTGCATGTCGAAGAAGTGGTCAATCCATCAATCGAAGTCCTGCCGCCGCCGCTGGTGCCAGGGTCTGTCGACGACGTCCATTACAGGAGTCAACGTCAGACTTTCCCCGTGTTGCTCGGAACGATAGATGGCACAGGGCCTACTCCATCGCGCGGCGGAGGCCACTGCTTCTTTGGGAGAAGAGGCAGGGTTGGCTGCCTGGATGTGCTCTAATTTGAGGTAGCAACTGAATCTTGTCAGATACTAGTTAAATCCGAGCTATGGGTGTGAAGCACTAATATGCCAGTACATTTGATTGTGACCTGTTCTAATTTTGTACCTGAACTTTTTTTAGAAAGGGTTGTACGTCAACTTAATGTGCTAGGAGAACTTATTGTGTTGTCTGTCTGTTTTCTTTGCACAACATTCAAGATATTTCCCAGTCATTGATAAAGACGATGAACCATTATGTACAACTTCGTTGGTTTCAACATAGCCCTTCCCACAGCGATCCACTGCTTCCATCCTGATTGTGCCGCCTGCGTGAAATTTTTGTATGCAAGTTCAGTGTGCTATGATGTTCTATATGATTGTGTCAACTATATAAGTTTTTACTGAGCATCAGCAATGCATATGGCTGAAAGATGTATTTACAAGCATCGGCCGATGGGTCTCTCTCTCTCTCTCCCTCACACACATACACACACGCGCGCGCGCGCACACACACACAAGTGGGACCCGTTCAATTATTTATTTGCTCGTGACAGCTTTTAATTAGGTTCCTCTGTAATCTAACTTTTTTCTTAAGTTATTAATTAAGCTCAGTGACTTCAAAAAATTGTATAGAAGCCTTGTTTGGGCCTTTCCGGCATCGCTGAATGTGGGCTGAGTAACCATGTTAGGTTGTACTGTACTACACAGGCCTTTTTTTGCTATTTTTTTTAAGTAATACATTTTTTATTAATTTTCATAAATATTACACTAGGTAATTTTTTTCAAAAATAATACACTGTCCGCCCGCTGCAGGCCGACTGGGCCTAGTCGGCCCACAACAGGCCGATTGGATTCCAGTCGGCCTACGGCTGGCCGACTGGCCCCTGTCGGCCCATTGTGGGCCGACTGGAGCTAATTGGCTCGCTGTGGGCCCACTGTTAATCATGTATTTAAAAAATATGTGTATTGTGACCTCCTCCGCTCGCTGTGGGCCCACTGTTGACTAAAAAATATGTTTTAAAAAGTGTTAATCATGTATTTAAAAATTGTTAAATGTGTGTATAAAAAATGTTCCTTATCTATACAAAAAAATTTAAATGTGTGTATAAAAAATAGCTTTTTTCAACATCAGCAATGCAACTGGGCCGACAGTTGTACACAATATCCGGGTCAACTTGTTATTCTCCGCCCCGCTGGGCTGCAATCTTTCCTAGGAGGTATGCATTAGGCTTAACAAGGAAATGGACTTTAAGAAATAATAAATGGGATGTAATTATAATAACTGGACAGTTACTATGCACCAAACACGTAATTAGTTTGAAAAATATATTATTTTTGGAATTTGAATTTTTTTTATTTCATTACTTGTTGCACACGCAATATTTCGTTGGATTTTAACGTAATACAACTTTATTTTGAAATTATATTTAACCTGACTAGAAATTTCGGATAAAAATATTTCGGATCGCATCAAAATGTCCTAGCTAGAAGTTGGGATGTACTTTTAACAAACTGTAAATGGGCTGTAGTAAATTCCATTAGAATTAGAAAATGGGTTGCACATTCTTACAAATTGCAAATGGGCTATATGTTCTCTGCCAAATCCGAGCTCTGGGCCTACTAAGTTGATGCGTACCAAGGGCTTTGTCAACTTAGTCAATATAAACGATTCTAGCTGCATTGATCGTACGATGTCCATCCAACGGCCGTAGTGCTTCTTCAACCTCTGGTCTTCTTGCTCCAGCTGCCCAAATCAGCGCCAGTCGTGTCGCGTGCTCCTGCCTCCCGTGGCCGGCTGTGATGCCGCGGAGGCCTCACCGCCCCGTACTACCCCCACCGCTGGCCAGGCCATCCCTCTACTCACCCACACCCCCTGTTTTTCTGCGGCGACGGCAGCCTCACACCATAGCCGAACCAGTAAACCCTAGTACTCCTCTCCGCGCGGGCTTCCACTTCTCAGTCTTCCCCGGCTCCGCGTTGTCCCCTTCCTAGGCCTCGCTGTCGTCCAGACCACCACCTTGGTGCTCTTGGCGCGGCGTGGTCAACATGGTCAACGACTGACTTCCATCGTAAGAGTACTATACGTGCAGAGGCTGACAGGTGGGTCCACGACAGCCGCAAGGAAGTGCCTCCTTATTACGCGCAAAATAATTATTCCTCCACCTGACAGCTGGGACCCACCGGACGGGCCACTGTATTTCGCAAAAAAAAATGATTCGCCCCCTAACTGCTGGGACCCACGAGCTACATCTTCGCACGCAAGGAAGTGCGTCCGAAAAAAACGATTTGCCCCCTGACTGTTGGGACTCACCAGGCCCCCGACTTATGGGACCCACCAGCTACACCTTCGCACGCAAGGAAGTGCGTCCGGGCAAAAAAAAAACAAAACAAAATGATTCGCCCCCTGACTGCTGGGACCCACCAGCTACATCTTCGCAGGCAAAGAAGTGCCTGACAGTCGGGACCCACCTTGTCGAAGCGTACGTAGCATTGTCATTCTGGTCGCGAACGTGTACGTACATACTAGTCGATGTAGAGGCGCACACGTGTCGTAGTAGAGGCGCGCATGTAGCATGTACACGTACGTACAGCGGCCAGGGTGCAAGAAAGAAAATACAGCCACGTATGTGTACATACGGGCGGGGTCTCGAACGCCTAGTCGCGCATACGTATGGCCAGGGCTCGTGTACATGGCTGGGTCGGAACGGAGAAATAGCGTCATCGTCGTGTTCATGGGGAGGCAACGGAATGCGTCGTGTTCATGCGGAGGCAACAAAATGTGTCATGTTCATCGGGAGGGCTTGGACGGAACAGGCGATGGAAACGAGGCCTAGCATATCGCAGAATGGAGGAAACGGCCTTGTGTTCGATCGGTCACGTTTGAAACGGGATCCTGTTCATCAGGAGGGGTCTGGCGTACAACAAAACGGAGGAAACGGACCTCCTACGGTCGAAACGGGGGTCCTGTTGATCGGGAGGGGTGTGGCGTACCGCAACACAGACGAAACGGACTTGTGTTGGAGCGCTACGGTCGAAACAGGGGTCCTGTTCATCGGGAGGGGTGTGGCGTACCGCAAAATGGGACTCCACGGGATACTGTTCATCTCCACCGTCGACCCCCTCCAGCCTCCACGACCTACTGTTCATCCATCGTCGACCTCCTCCAGCCTCCACCTGCGACTGTTCATCCACGGGCTCCTGTTCATCCAGCCTCCACCGCACGCTGCTCCACCGGCTACTGTTCAACCAGCCCTCTCCACGGGCTCCTACTAAACCACCCCTCCACGGGCTACTGTTCATCCTGCCCTCCACCGTCTACTGTTCATCCTACCCTCCACGGGGTGGTCCTGTTCATCCAGCCCTCCATGGGGTCTTGTTCATCCAGCCCCAACCGACTCGATCGATCGGGGTCCTGTTCATCCAGAGGCAACACCACGGGGTCTTGTTCATCCACCCCCACCGGGAACTGTTCATCCACCCCCTCCCCTCGCAACGCTCACTGTTCATCCAGAGGCAGCATCGATCGGCTTCAGTTAGCAGCAAAAGCGAAGGAATCGCTCGACGGGTTCAGTTAACAGCCATCGATCGATCGCTCGGGTTCAGTAACGTGTAGCCTGTAGTGCAATCGCTCGGGTTCAGTTAGAGCCCAACGCCTCGCTCGGGTTCAGTTAGAGCCAACGCCTCGCACACATGCGCGTACGTGTACGAGAGAAACGCGCATCGCTCGTCCCCCGACCTCCCATCGTAACCGGGAACTCCCTGAAATTTTCCTCGCCCTCGCTTCTACCACAGTTTTTACCGTCATGGACGGCCCAAAGAATGTCATGCAGTTGCGTCTCCGGCCCGCCTAGGATGAAAAGCCCATTTTCTGTCATGATTTTTTGTCATATAAGTAGGAGCCCACCACATCTATGATGATACCGGGTTTTGTCACAATTATCGTCATAGAAGTGTCATATGTATGACAGAAAAAATTTCGTTCGCCCCAAAATGTCACGGATGTGTCTTTTTTTTGTAGTGATAAGATTGGCGAGACGACAACGATGCTACGATGGAGATCAAGGTGTCGCGCCGGTGACGATGGTGATCATGAAGGTGCTTCGGAGATGGAGATCACAAGCACAAGATGATGATGACCATATCATATCACTTATATTGATTGCATGTGATGTTTATCTTTTATTCATCTTATCTTGCTTTGATTGACGGTAGCATTATAAGATGATCTCTCACTAAATTTCAAGATAAAAGTGTTCTCCCTGAGTATGCACCGTTGCCAAAGTTCGGCGTGCCCAGACACCTCATGACGATCGGGTGTGATAAGCTCTACGTCCATCTACAACGGGTGCAAGCCAGTTTTGCACATGCAGAATACTCGGGTTAAACTTGACGAGCCTAGCATATGCAGATATGGCCTCGGAACACTAAGACCGAAAGGTCAAGCGTGAATCATATAGTAGATATGATCAACATAGTGATGTTCACCATTGAAAACTACTCCATTTCACGTGATCATCGGTTATGGTTTAGTTGATTTGGATCACGTGATCACTTAGAAGATTAGAGGGATGTCTTTCTAAGTGGGAGTTCTTAAGTAATATGATTAATTGAACTTAAATTTATCATGAACTTAGTACCTGATAGTATCTTGCTTGTCTATGTTTGATTGTAGATAGATGGCCCGTGCTGTTGTTCCGTTGAATTTTAATGTGTTCTTTGAGAAAGCAAAGTTGAAAGATGATGGTAGCAATTACACGGACTGGGTCCGTAACTTGAGGATTATCCTCATTGCTGCACAGAAGAATTACGTCCTGGAAGCACCGCTGAGTGCCAGTCCTGCTACAGGAGCAACACCAGATGTTATGAACGTCTGGCAGAGCAAAGCTGATGACTACTCGATAGTTCAGTGTGCCATGCTTTACGGCTTAGAACCGGGACTTCAGCGACGTTTTGAACGTCATGGAGCATATGAGATGTTCCAGGAGTTGAAGTTAATATTTCAAGCAAATGCCCGGATTGAGAGATATGAAGTCTCCAATAAGTTCTATAGGTGCAAGATGGAGGAGAATAGTTCTGTCAATGAACATATACTCAAAATGTCTGGGTATCATAATCACTTGACTCAACTGGGAGTTAATCTTCCTGTTGATAGTGTCATTGATAGAGTTCTTCAATCACTGCCACCAAGCTACAAGAGCTTCGTGATGAACTATAACATGCAAGGGATGGATAAGACGATTCCTGAGCTCTTCGCAATGCTAAAGGCTGCAGAGGTAGAAATCAAGAAGGAGCATCAAGTGTTGATGGTCAATAAGACCGCCAGTTTCAAGAAAAAGGGCAAAGGGAAGAAGAAGGGGAACTTCAAGAAGAACAACAAGCAAGTTGCTGCTCAGGAGAAGAAACCCAAGTCTGGACCTAAGCCTGAAATTGAGTGCTTCTACTGCAAGCAGACTGGTCACTGGAAGCGGAACTGCCCCAAGTATTTGGCGGATAAGATGGGTGGCAATGTGAACAAAGGTATATGTGATATACATGTTATTGATGTGTACCTTACAAGAGCTCGCAGTAGCACCTGGGTATTTGATACTGGTTCTGTTGCTAATATTTGCAACTCGAAACAGGGACTACGGATTAAGCGAACACTGGCCAAGGATGAGGTGACGATGCGCGTGGGAAATGGTTCCAAAGTCGATGTGATCGCGGTCGGCACGCTACCTCTACATCTACCGTTGGGATTAGATTTAGACCTAAATAATTGTTATTTGGTGCCAGCGTTGAGCATGAACATTATATCTGGATCTTGTTTGATGCGAGATGGTTATTCATTTAAATCAGAGAATAATGGTTGTTCTATTTATATGAGTAATGTATTTTAGGGTCATGCACCCTTGAAGATTGGTCTATTTTTGATGAATCTCGATAGTAGTGATACACATATTCATAATGTTGAAGCCAAAAGATGCAGAGTTGATAATGATGGTGCAACTTATTTGTGGCACTGCCGTTTAGGTCATATCGGTGTAAAGCGCATGAAGAAACTCCATGCTGATGGACTTTTGGAACCACTTGATTATGAATCACTTGGTACTTGCGAACCATGCCTCATGGGCAAGATGACTAAAACGCCATTCTCGGGAACTATGGAGAGAACAACAGATTTTTTGGAAATCATACATACAAATGTATGTGGTCCGATGAATGTTGAGGCTCGTGGCGGATATTGTTATTTTCTCACCTTCACAGATGATTTAAGCAGATATGGGTATATCTACTTAATGAAGCATAAGTCTGAAACATTTGAAAAGTTCAAAGAATTTCAGAGTGAAGTTGAAAATCATCGTAACAAGAAAATAAAGTTTCTATGATCTGATCGTGGAGGAGAATATTTGAGTTACGAGTTTGGTCTACATTTGAAACAATGTGGAATAGTTTCGCAACTCACGCCACCCGGAACACCACAGCGTAATGGTGTGTCTGAACATCGTAATCGTACTTTACTAGATATGGTGCGATCTATGATGTCTCTTACTGATTTACCGCTATCGTTTTGGGGTTATGCTTTAGAGACGGCCGCATTCACATTAAATAGGGCACCATCAAAATCCGTTGAGACGACGCCTTATGAACTGTGGTTTGGCAAGAAACCAAAGTTGTCATTTCTTAAAGTTTGGGGCTGCGATGCTTATGTGAAAAAGCTTAAACCTGATAAGCTCGAACCCAAATCGGAGAAATGTGTCTTCATAGGATACCCAAAGGAGACTGTTGGGTACACCTTCTATCACAGATCTGAAGGCAAGACATTCGTTGCTAAGAATGGATCCTTTCTAGAGAAGGAGTTTCTCTCGAAAGAAGTGAGTGGGAGGAAAGTAGAAATTGATGAGGTAACTGTACCTGCTCCCTTATTGGAATGTAGCTCATCACAGAAATCTATTCCTGTGATGCCTATACCAATTAGTGAGGAAATTAATGATGATGGTCATGGAACTTCAGATCAAGTTGTTACTGAACCTCGTAGATCAACCAGAGTAAGATCCGCACCAGAGTGGTACGGTAATCCTGTTCTGGAAGTCATGCTACTAGATCATGATGAACCTACGAACTATGAAGAAGCGATGGTGAGCCCAGATTCCGCAAAATGGCTTGAAGCCATGAAATCTGAGATGGGATCCATGTATGAGAACAATGTGTGGACTTTGGTTGACTTGCCCAATGATCGGCAAGCAATTGAGAATAAATGGATCTTCAAGAAGAAGACTGACGCTGACGGTAATATTATTGTCTACAAAGCTCGACTTGTTGCGAAAGGTTTTCGACAAGTTCAAGGGATTGACTACGATGAGACCTTCTCACCCATAGCGATGCTTAAGTCTGTTTGAATCATGTTAGCAATTGCCGCATTTTATGATTATGAAATTTGGCAAGTAGATGTCAAAACTGCATTCCTGAATGGATATCTGAAAGAAGAGTTGTATATGATGCAACCGGAAGGTTTTGTCGATCCAAAGGGAACTAACAAAGTGTGCAAGCTCCAACGATCCATTTATGGGCTGGTGCAAGCATCTCGGAGTTGGAATAAACGCTTTGATAGTGTGATCAAAGCATTTGGTTTTGTACAAACTTTTGGAGAAGCCTGTATTTACAAGAAAATGAGTGGGAGCTTTGTAGCATTTCTGATATTATATGTGGATGACATATTACTGATTGGAAATGATATAGAATTTCTGAATAGCATAAAGGGATACTTGAATAAGAGTTTTTCAATGAAATACCTCGGTGAAGCTGCTTATATATTAGGCATCAAAATCTATAGAGATAGATCAAAATGCTTAATTGGATCACAAAGCACATACCTTGACAAAGTTTTGAAGAAGTTCCAAATGGATCAAGCAAAGAAAGGGTTCTTGCCTGTGTTACAAGGTGTGAAGTTGAGTAAGACTCAATGCCCAACCACTGTAGAAGATAGAGAGAAAATGAAAGATGTTCCCTATGCTTCAGCCATAGGATCTATCATGTATGCAATGCTGTGTACCAAACCTGATGTGTGCCTTGCTATAAGTTTAGCAGGGAGGTACCAAAGTAATCCAGGAGTGGATCACTGGACAATGGTCAAGAACATCCTTAAATACCTAAAAAGGACTAAGGATCTGTTTCTCGTTTATGGAGGTGACAAAGAGCTCATCGTAAATGGTTACGTTGATGCAAGCTTTGACACTAATCTGAATGATTCTAAATCGCAAACCGGATACGTGTTTACATCGAACGATGGAGCTGTCAGTTGGTGCAGTTCTAAACAAAGCGTCGTGGCGGGATCTATGTGTGAAGCAGAGTACATAGCTGCTTCGGAAGAAGCAAATGAAGGAGTCTGGATGAAGGAGTTCATATTCGATCTAGGTGTCATACCTAGTGCATCGGGTCCAATGAAAATCTTTCGTGACAATATTGGTGCAATTGCCTTGGCAAAGGAATCCAGATTTCACAAGAGAACCAAGCAGATCAAGATACGCTTCAATTCCATCTGGAATCAAGTCCAGGTGGAGAGATAGAGATATGCAAGATACATACGAATCTCAATGTTGCAGACCCGCTGACTAAGCCTCTTCCACAAGAAAAACATGATCAACACCAAGGCTCCATGGGTGTTAGAATCATTACAGTGTAATCTAGATTATTGACTCTAGTGCAAGTGGGAGACGGAAGGAAATATGCCCCAGAGGCAATAATAAAGTTATTATTTATTTCCTTATATCATGATAAATGTTTATTATTCATACTAGAATTGTATTAACCGGAAACATAATACATGTGTGAATACGTAGACAAAAAGAGTGTCACTAGTATGCCTCTACTTGACTAGCTCGTTGATCAAAGATGGTTATGTTTCCTAACCATAGACATGAGTTGTCATTTGATTAACGGGATCACATCATTAGAAGAATGACGTAATTGACATGACCCATTCTGTTAGCTTAGCACACGATCGTTTAGTTTATTGCTACTGCTTTCTCCATGACTTATACATATTCCTAAGACTATGAGATTATGAAACTCCCGTTTACCGGAGGAACACTTTGTGTGCTACCAAACGTCACAACGTAACTGGGTGATTACAAAGGTGCTCTACAGGTGTCTCCGAAGGTACTTGTTGGGTTGGCATATTTCGAGATTAGGATTTGTCACTCCGATTGTCGGAGAGGTATCTCTGGGACCTCTCGGTAATGCACATCACTTAAGCCTTGCAAGCATTGCAACTAATGAGTTAGTTGCGGGATGATGTATTATAGAACGAGTAAAGAGACTTCCCGGTAACGAGATTGAACTAGGTATTGAGATACCGGCGATCGAATCTCGGGCAAGTAACATACCGATGACAAAGGGAACAACGTATGTTGTTATGCGGTCTGACCGATAAAGATCTTCGTAGAATATGTGGGAGCCAATATGAGCATCCAGGTTCTGCTATTGGTTATTGACCGGAGACGTGTCTCGGTCATGTCTACATAGTTCTCGAACCCGTAGGGTCCGCACCCTTAATGTTTCGATGATAGTTATATTATGAGTTTATATGTTTTGATGTAACGAAGGTTGTTCAGAGTCCCGGATGTGATCACGGACATGACGAGGAGTCTCGAAATGGTCGAGACATGAATATTGATATATTGGAAGCCTATTGTCGGTGTCAAAACTGGCGGATCTCGGGTAGGGGGTCCCGAACTGTGCGTCTAGGCCGGATGGTAACAGGAGGCAGGGAACACTTTGTTTTACCCAGGTTCGGGCCCTCTCGATGGAGGTAATACCCTACTCCTGCTTGATTAATATTGATGATATGGGTAGTACAAGAGTAGATCTACCACGAGATCAAGGAGGCTAAACCCTAGAAGCTAGCCTATGGTATGATTGTTGTGTATGGAGTTGATTTCCTATGGACTACAACCCTCCGGTTTATATAGACACCGGATAGGGTTAGGGTTACATAAAGTCGGTTACAATGGTAGGAGATCTTGAATATCTGCATCGCCAAGCTTGCCTTCCACGCCAAGGAAAGTCCCATCCGGACACGGGACGAAGTCTTCAATCTTGTATCTTCATAGTCCAGGAGTCCGGCTGAAGTTATAGTCCGGCTACCCGAACACCCCCTAATCCAGGACTCCCTCAGTAGCCCCTGAACCAGGCTTCAATGACGACGAGTCCGGCGCGCAAATTGTCTTCGGCATTGCAAGGCGGGTTCCTCCTCCAAGTCCTTCATAGAAGATTGTAAACACCAATAGTAGTGTCCGGCTCTACAAAATAAGTTTCCACATATTGCAATACAGAGAATAATATTAACACAAATCAAATCTGCTGACGTATTCCGTAGTGCGTCATCACGCTACGACCAAGTTCTTTACTCGAATCGTGTTTACTTTTCCACCTCAGCATGTTTTGCGAGGCGGTTTCCTTGGCATGTCTTGTCAAAGCAGAGATCGTGTGCCCCCTTTTTACGGGATTCTCATCAGTACGGACATGGGTAACCCAATCGTGCCAATTAGCGTGTTTTCTCGATTAAAGGCGAGTGCCAAACGGTTACGGGGAGGGCTCCTGGTATTCAACCTCTTATAAAGAGACCAAGGCCTTACTCCCTTTTCCAAACTCAAACGAGTCCGCCCGTCACCTCGAGTTCCAACACCCTAGGCTCCAAATTCCTGGCGCTTCGGACCTTCGACAACGTCCGGTTCCGACCTTCAAGGCCGATGGATGCCCTCTTCCGTCACGGAGGAGGACGTGCTAAAGTTGAGAGAGGCTAAGTTCTTGACCGCCAAAATTCCGCATAGGTTGCCTACTCAAAGGCAGGCTATTCCCAGTCCCTAGCCTGGTGAGAGCGTAGTGTTCATGTCTAACTTCCTTCGGGGGTTAGGCTTCCCGATGGATCCCTTCGTGAGGGGGCTGCTGTTTTATTACAGGCTGGAATTTCATGACTTAGCCCCGGAGTCCATCCTCCACATTTCCTCATTCATCGTTGTGTGTGAAGCGTTCCTCCGTGTTACTCCTCACTTGGGATTATGGCTCAAGACTTTTGGATTGGAGCCGAAGATAATCGAGGGACGGCACGCAGAGTGCGGAGGCGCTGTCATAAGTAAGAATGCTGATGCTCCATGGCCCGAGGGCTCCTTTTAAGAGGAGCTCGGCTTGTGGCAATGAGAATGGTTCTATATCACCGCTCCCAGGAGCGCCAAGTGGGTGGCGCCTCTTGCCTTTCGCTCGGGTCCCCCATCACGGCTAGCATCATGGGTCAACAAAGGATTAGATTGGGGTTTTCCCAAAGACGTGCCCCTGTTACAGGGCCGAATTAAGTATCTCTTGGAAGGAGACCTCAGTTTGGTCAAGGTGACGCAGGTCATGCTGATTCGCCGAATATTGCCCAGCAAACGTCGCCCCCTTCGCATGTGGGATTTTAATCCGGAGGGACCGCGAGCTCTCCAGAATTTTATGGGCGCAACGCCCGCGGAGATGTATAGAATGTTCTTCGGATCACAAGAGATGTGTCCGGATTTAACCGAAGACGCAGGCCTAAGCTGCAATCGCCCGGATACTCAAGTAAGCAACCCTGTGCCCGGACCTTCTATCCATATAATTGTCATAAAGTTTCCCCTAAAAGAGCCATCGTTTTAAACAGGAGTGGATAGCGAAGGCAAAGCTGATCAGGTGTCCGGCTCCCCTTCCTGAAACCAGGCCGTATCCCATGCTAGTCAGGATGCTGGAGATAATGCCTTTGGAGGGGGAGGACAAGGAAGCTATGGCCTCCTCGAAGGAGGCTGCCCCGAAGGGAGGAACCGACAATTCCTCTCCTAAGGGGAAGAAGAGAGCCGCCTCTGACGCCCCGGAAACCATAGCCTCGAAACGGGGGAGAAAATCCTCGTCAGAGGGTCCGACGCCGGGGAGTTCCTCGGCCGGACTACGCCCGCAAGGGGATCAGCCCTCTAGCGAGTCGTAAGTAGAGAGAGGTTTTCCTTTTGAGGGATGAGAGAAATCCTTGATTTATATCTCAGAAGATTAACTGAAATTTTACCTTCTAGCTCGGACCTTAGCCCTTCTCAGCAGAGCTCGTCTTCGGGGGATCTTCTTCCGGAGATGATGGAGAGCGGGACGCCTCCCCCTGTCGTACCGCCTAGCGAGGCGGGCGACCCTGAGGTGTCGTCGCGGAGGGTTTCTCTGAATCCGGCAGGGGCGGAAGATAGCTATGTGGGCTCCCAAGGCTCTCCACGTCCAGCCTTCGAAAGAGGCCATAGGACAAGTCCGACACCGTCTGGTGCTCGGCCGGAGGAGCTAAAGATTCTGCTGGGGAGAGCTTCTATCTCAGAGGAGCACCGTGCATTGATGGGCATGGTGATTGAAAGGATTTCATCCGCAGAAAGCGGATTGCATGAGGCCATCAAAAGTTTACTGACGGGTTTTGAGGTACGTTAGATAATGTACACTTTTGTCAGTTGCGCATAAGTAAGATGCGCTTTGTATAGGTAGTAGCCCCTGAGACTTTGTGCGTTGTTAAGAAATGATGGCACGCAGAGGATCATAATCCCAGGTCTAAGATGTCGCCTTTGAATGTAGGTGGCGAGGTGTTCGGAATCAAGCCGAACTGATGATGTGGCCGAACTAAAGCAGCAACTGTACGTGGCAGACGCTGACATCGCGCTTGTCAACAAGCGGCTTGATGAGGCTCAAGGTATGTAATTCTTCGGGCGGCATCATGTAAGAGGAGCTTCATGTCAGTGTCTTACAATGTGTATGCTTGACGCAGATGGTATGGCCGCCGTGGAGAATCTTAGGGCAGAACTTGCCTGAGCTAAGGAGCAAGCCAAAAAAAGCGACGCGGCTACCGAGAAGGCCCTTGAAGAGCTGTAAGCCGAACAGGCTGCTCACTACCGAAGCAAAGAAGAAATGGCCGAGATGGCCAAGAAGTTAAAGAGCGCTGCAGACCGTTGCAAACTTCTTGAGAAAGAAGACCGGGCGAGACAGACGGACTTAGAGAAGGCAGTTGCCGATGCCAAGGATGCTCGCTCTGCGATGAGAGCTGCAAGGGAGGAGCTGCGTCAGGCCGAACAGATTGCGGCTGGAAAGCCCTTTATCCTGCGGAGGAAGTTTTGTGATCCGAAGTTTGCTCCGTTGGACCGGATGTGGAGCATGGAGGATACCTATCTGGATTTGGCAGCGAGTGCTGCTGATGCGACCGAACACTTTCGAGATCAGAAAGATCGCGAAGTGGAAAAGCTTTTCTGGTCGCAGTTTCACAATCCAAAGCGTCCATTGGCAGTGGATGATCGTTTGGCTCAATGGGCCGAACTGAATAGGTTGTTTGGACTCGCCATGAAGTACGTCATGGGTCACCTGTGGCCGGGGAGATCGGAGCCGAAGAGTTACTTCAGCTTGGTGCAGCAATTCCTTGACGCGGTGCCACGTATAAATGCAATGAAGAGGTCAGCATGCATAGAGGGCGCTAGGATGGCTCTTGCCCATGTTAAGACATATTGGGCAGAGATGGAGACCACCATTGTTGCGTCCCGAGATTCGGACAAAAGCCGAGTATCCTCCGAGCACTATTTTTAGGAAGTTCTTGAAGGCGCTCGTATAATAGAGACGCTGTGCTCGAAAGATGCTATGTTATGATAGCATATGTAATTATAAAGTAATATTTTGATAAACTGTAGTGGCCTTTTTTATACTTGTGCCTCCAAGTATTGGGAACACCTCCTATGCGGCCGTTTCAAGA
>NC_041386.1:649675493-649698418 GCF_002162155.2 Triticum dicoccoides
AGAATCTAAAAGATGGCAGTCGTTGGCTTTAGCCCCCACGCACATAGTGCGGGGGTGCTCGCAAAAGACGCATTTTCACACTTAACCCAACATCTTGGTCCTACAAAGGAGGTGATAGCGCAGCGGGCCAGGCAACCGGACTATAATGCTTTAACACTTTCACTTAGCCATAGGTGTTTGATAATGAGACTCTTTAGGTAGCTCCTTAGTGGCAACTACGTTCGTCCGAATTCGGCGCGCGTATGTGCCTGACCGGGAAGCAGCCCTTCGTTAAAGCGGAGGAATCTGATAGATTCTGATAGGTCATCGAGTGGCTGACCAGTCTCACGCTGCATCATGATAGTCAGTTTTCGGCTTTCTCTACTAAGGTGCTCGCCCTGGCCGAACCGGGGGCACAATCGCAGTAGTTCTCCTGGTGCTACCTTAGCCGATAGAGCGGAACGTAAGGTAGCCGAACACAGGAGCCGGGCAACCCAACATTTGACCAAAGACATGATTCGGAGCTGATGCATATAATGCCAAAACTTGCGACGCCGAACACTCCCTAAGGTGTTCGGTCTTTTATGAGTGCGGGCGAAACGACACTCTTTATTAAAAAAGCCCCTAGTGTCCAGGTACGTGCAAAAATTCTGACGTGACCATATGCCAAGACGCCAGCCTCCTCCTTGGTTATGTCAGAAAGAAAAAACCAGGGGACGTGTAGCAACAAGAGACAGTAAAAAAGGTTTACGCAGGGTCTTAATCTAAAAAGAATCCTTTAGGACGGGTCCCTACTGCACGTCTACGCCTGTGTCTCCATTGTGCCGTATCCTGGACGGGTGCCGCACGACGTTCATCTGTAAAAGAGAGGAACTGAGTTGAAAATGGGTCGTGCCGAGCAAAAGTTTAAAATAAACAAAGTGTAAAGTAAAATATATAAAATTGAGCTTTATTGTCTCTTATTGTATATGCATGGAGCCCCTAGTGCGGGGGTATATGGCCACTAAGCCTGTATCAATGATGATTTTGTACCGAACTCGTCTATCCGCGTTTGTGGTCTTTAATGACCTATTTCGAAGTTTTTTGGCCGGTGAGGCCATTTTACTGTGGGGCTGTCAAAGCGGCCGCATAGTCCCCCGCTTGGGGAGGCGCACTTTAGTGCTTCCCCTTCAAAGAGATGATGCCTCGTGGACCGGGCATCTTAAGCGTGAGATATGCATAATGCGGTATTGCGTTAAGCGGGCGAAAGCTTCGCGTCCCAGTAGTGCTTGATAGCGACTTGAGAACGGGACGATATGGAAGGTCAGCTTTTCGCGGAGGAAGTTATCGGCAGAGCAGAATATAACTTCGAGCCGGAGAAAACCCATACAATGGGTGTCCGGACCAGGTGTTACCCCTTGAAAGGAGGTTTTACTGCGGCGGATTCTTGCTGGGTGTATCCCCATGTGCTGGATTGATCCTGATATATCAGGTTTAGGCCGCTGCTGCCGTCCATAAGGATATTTGAAAACTAGAGTCCGCCAATTATTGGATCGAGTATCAAGGTAGTCCAGACTACATTCTTGATATTCCTAGAATAATCTAGCTGATCGAAGATGAACGGTTTTGACAACCAGTGGCAGGACCCTTTGGGGATGGGCCGTGTGGTGCATACCTTTACGGGCGCTGCACGTTTTGTTATGTGAAGTGAGTCCACTGTTTTTACTTCTTGTGGGAAGTTCTTTTGTTTCCTGGTGCTCTGCTTTTGGGGTTCGTCCTCGTCTTGGCATGGTGTGTCGTGCCCCTTGTGTTCGGCATTGAGTCTGCCGGATTGTTTGAAAACCCAACAGTCTCTGTCAGTATGGTTAGCAGGCTTCCCGGGAGTACTGTGTATCTGACATATCCTGTCCAGGATTTTATTTAGGTTGGATGGATCGTCCCTGTTATCCTGAGGGGGCAATTTTTCCTGATTTTGTCGTGAGCCTTTGAATCCGGCATTGACTGCCGTGCTCTTTGGACTTTTGTCCTTAGTCCGGCGACGGTCCTTGTTGCATCGCGGTTTTCCGTTTCCATCCCTAGTTTCGGATGTACTTGGGTTGCTGGGGCTGCACCTTGCCAACCAGCTGTCCTCCCCTGCACAAAAGCGGGTCATGAGGCTTGTTAGTGCGGCCATTGTTCTTGGCTTTTCTTGGCCGAGGTGTCTAGCAAGCCATTCGTCTCGGACGTTATGCCTGAAAGCTGCTAAGGCTTCGGCGTCCGGACAGTCGACTATCTGATTCTTTTTAGTGAGGAATCTATTCCAGAACTGCCAGCTGATTCTCCGGGTTGTTGAGTTATGTGACTAAGATCGTCTGCATCCGGAGGGCGGACATAGGTCCCTTGAAAGTTTTCTTGGAAAGCATCCTCGAGCTCTTCCCAGCTTCCAATTGTGTTTTCGGGAAGGCTTTTAAGCCAATGCCGGGCTGGCCCTTTAAGCTTAAGGGGTAGATATTTTATGGCGTGGAGATCATCTCCTCTAGCCATGTGTATGTGGAGGATATAATCCTCGATCCAGACTTCAGGGTCTGTTGTTCCATCATATGCCTCTATGTTTACGGGTTTGAATCCCTCTGGGAATTCATAGTCCAAGACCTCATCGGTGAAACATAGGGGGTGTGTGGCGCCCCTGTATTTGGGTGTGCCGGATTCTGATGATGGCTTCATAGCGTTGCTTACGACAGCTTGCTTTCTTGGCCCATAAATGGACCTGATTGGGCCATGCTGCGAATCCTTAAGTGGGTCGCATGCCGATTTAGGTGCGGCGCCGCTTGCCGCTTTATGGGTTCGTCTATCCGACCGTGTGGCTTTTTCATTTTTTGAATGCGAGGGCTCTAAGGCCTCTTCGTCGAATTCAGGCAGTAGCTTTCTTTTCAGATAGCTTTTAGTGTGGCGACTGTCGCCGTACTTATCTGTGGTATTGATTACTTTGCTGCATCTAATCCGGAGTGCGTCTTCCGCTGTTTTTAGCTTCCGCTTCTGCTTCTTTAGGCTGCGTGCAGTTGCAACGAGCCTCTCGTGGAGATTCTTCTGCTCCATAGGTTTATTCGGCGTGAGGTCGTTCGGAATGTCGTTTTCGCCGGGGGAGGGATGTTCGGTTTCTCTATCCGTGTTGCCCTGTTCGGACGGTTGCTCTAAGGCCTGCTCGTCGTCTACCGGCTCGTCCTGCTCTATGGCTGGGTATTTGTCGAGGCGAGGCTTGGGTCGGCGTTTACGCTGACGCTTTGATTGCTTTTTGGGGGGTCGATCTCCCGTCCTATCCCCTTTTTCCTTGTTGTCGCTTCCTTTAGGGGTATCCACCCTGTACACATCGTGAGATGAGGTGGCTGTCCAATGCCCTATGGGCGTTGGTTCGTCGGTATCTCCTGCATCGTCATCCATGCTGTCGATGTCTCCGGAGTCGAAGTTGAGCACGTCGTTTAAATTGTCGACAGTGGCTACCAAGTGGGTGGTGGGTGGGCTTTGAATTTCTTCATCGTCCGTATCCCTTCCTTGCTGACCGTAGTTCGGCCAGGGCTCTCCTGATAAGAAGAGAGACTTGAGAGAGTTCAGGATATCGCCACAAGGCGAGTGCTGAAAGATGTCTGCGGTGGTGAACTTCATTATCGGCGCCCCATCGGATTCGATTGGCGGGGGCGCGGGGGGTTCGGAGTCCGGGGAGGAGTCCGGATCCTCGGAGTCACGGGTCGTGCAGAGTGCGGGGCTAGTGTTCGGCTCGATCGCTTTCAGGATCGCAGCCCCCGAGGTGATGTCCAACCTCTCATCCTCAATTGGCGCAATAGGCTCCGAGTTAGGGGTCGGAACTGATGCGTGTGCGGCCTCCAGGACACTGTCCGGGGGCAGAGCTAGATCATGCCCCTCGAGATAGTGCGGCGCACTTGCCATGGCTCGAGCCCGTCGAAGATCAAGTCTCCGCGGATGTCAGCCGTGTAGTTTAAGCTTCCAAACCTGACTTGATGGCCAGGGGCGTAGTTTTCGATCTGCTCCAGGTGGCCGAGCGAATTGGCCCGCAGAGCGAAGCCGCCGAAGACGAAGATCTGTCCGAGGAGAAAAGTCTCACCCTGGACCGTATCGTTGTTGATGATCAAAGGAGCCATCGGGCCTACAGGCGATGACACAGAGAAACTCTCAATGAAAGCACCAATGTCGGTGTCAAAACCGGTGGATCTCGGGTAGGGGGTCCCGAACTGTGCGTCTAGGCCGGATGGTAACAAGAGGCAGGGAACACTTCGTTTTACCCAGGTTCGGGCCCTCTCGATGGAGGTAATACCCTACTCCTGCTTGATTAATATTGATGATATGGCTAGTACAAGAGTAGATCTACCACGAGATCAAGGAGGCTAAACCCTAGAAGCTAGCCTATGGTATGATTGTTGTGTATGGAGTTGATTGCCTATGGACTACAACCCTCCGGTTTATATAGACACCAGATACGGTTAGGGTTACATAAAGTCGGTTACAATGGTAGGAGATCTTGAATATCCGCATCGCCAAGCTTGCCTTCCACGCCAAGGAAAGTCCCATACGGACACGGGACGAAGTCTTCAATCTTGTATCTTCATAGTCCAGGAGTCCGGCTGAAGGTATAGTCTGGCTACCCGAACACCCCATAATCCAGGAATCCCTCACCTATGTTTGGATATCGGAAGTGTTCCGTGTGAAATCGGGATTTTACCGGAGTACCGGGAGGTTACCGGAACCCCCCGGGAACCTAATGGGCCTTCGTGGGCCTAGGTGGAAGAGAGGAGAGGCGGCTAGGGCTGGGCCGCGCGCCCCTCCCCCCCAGTCCGAATAGGACAAGGAGAGGGGGAGGCGCCTCCACCCCCCCCCTTTCCTTCTTCTCCTCCACTCCTCCCCCCTCACAAGTCCTAATCCAACAAGGAAAGGGGGGAGTCCTACTCCCAGTGCCCTTGGCCGGCCGCACCCCCCCCCTTGCTCCTTTATATACAGGGGTAGGGGGGCACCCTAGAGACACAACAATTGATCATTGATCTCTTAGCCGTGTGCGGTGCCCCCATACACCATAGTCCACCTCAATAATACTGTAGCGGTGCTTAGGCGAAGCCCTGCGTTAGTAGAACATCAACATCATCACCACGCCGTCGTGCTGACAAAACTCTCCCTCAACACTCGGCTGGATCGGAGTTCGAGGGACGTCATCGGGCTGAACGTGTGCTGAACTCGGAGGTGCCGTGCGTTCAGTACTTGATCGGTCGGATCGTGAAAACGTACGACTACATCAACCACGTTGTGCTAACGCTTCCGCTTTCGGTCTATGAGGGTACGTGACAACACTCTCCCCTCTCGTTGCTATGCATCACCATGATCTTGCGTGTGCGTAGGAATTTTTTTGAAATTACTACGTTCCCCAACAACTATGATTCCCCCACAAGTCGGGATGAGACTCAGGACGTAAAATAGAAAATAAAAAAGAGGCCAAAAAGGGAGAAAAAAATCCCCAAATAAAAAAATGAGAGAAAAAGAGAGAAGGGACAATGTTACTATCCTTTTTCCACAGTTGTGCTTCAAAGTAGCACCATGATCTTCATGATAGAGAGTCTCCTATGTTGTCACTTTCATATACTAGTGGGAATTTTACATTATAGAACTTGGCTTGTATATTCCAATGATGGGCTTCCTCAAAATGCCCCAGGTCTTCGTGAGCAAGCGAGTTGGATGCACACCCACTTAGTTTCTTTTGTTGAGCTTTCATACACTTATAGCTCTAGTGCATCCGTTGCATGGCAATCCCTACTCACTCACATTGATATCTATTGATGGGCATCTCCATAGCCCGTTGATACGCCTAGTTGATGTGAGACTATCTTCTCCTTTTTGTCTTCTCCACAACCACCATTCTATTCCACCTATAGTGTTATGCCCATGGCTCACGCTCATATATTGCGTGAAGATTGAAAAAGTTTGAGAACATCAAAAGTATGAAACAATTGCTTGGCCTGTCATCGGGGTTGTGCATGATTTAAATACTTTGCGTGGTGAAGATAGAGCATAGCCAGACTATATGATTTTGTAGGGATAACTTTCTTTGGCCATGTTATTTTGAGAAGACATGATTGCTTTGTTAGTATGCTTGAAGTATTATTATTTTCATGTCAATATTAAACTGTAATCTTGAATCTTTCAGATCTGAACATTCATGCCACAATAAAGAGAAATACATTGAAGAATATGCTAAGTAGCATTCAACATCAAAAATTCTATTTTTATCATTTACCTACTCGAGGACGAGCAGGAATTAAGCTTGGGGATGCTTGATACGTCTCCAACGTATCTATAATTTTTTATTGCTCCATGCTATTATATATTCTGTTTTGGATGTTTAATGGGCTTATTCATACACTTTTATATTATTTTTTGGACTAACCTATTAACCCAAGGCCTAGTGCAAATTGTTGTTTTTTTGCCTAATTCAGTGTTTCACAGATAAGGAATACCAAACAGAGTCCAAACGGAATAAAACCTTCGGGGGCGTGATTTTTGGAACAAACGTGATCCAGAGGACTTGGAGTGGACGTCAAGCAACCAACAAGGAGGCCACGAGACAGGGGGCGTGCCTACCCCCTGGGTGCGCCCTCCACCCTCATGGGCCCCTCATGGCTCCACCGACCTACTTCTTCCTCCTATATATACCTACGTACCCCGAAACCAACCAGGAGCACTACGAAAACCTAATTCCACTGCCGCAACCTTCTGTACCTGTGAGATCCCATCTTGGGGCCTTTTTCGGCGCTCTACCGGCGGGGGCATCGGTCATGGAGGGCTTCTACATCAACACCATAGCCTCTCCGATGATGTGTGAGTAGTTTACCTCAGACCTTCGGGTCCATAGTTATTAGGTAGATGGCTTCTTCTCTCTCTTTGGATCTCAATACAAAGTTCTCCTCGATCTTCTTGGAGATCTATGCTACCTCTTGAGCACTGCGTTGGATTTCCCCGAAGAGGAGGGGATGATGCAGCAAAGTAGCGTAAGTATTTCCCTCAGTTTTTGAGAACCAAGGTATCAATCCAGTAGGAGGCTACGCTTCAAGTCCCTTGTACCTACACAAAACAATAGCTCAATGCAACCAACGCGCTTAGGGGTTGTCAATCCCTTCACAGTCACTTACAAAAGTGAGATCTGATAGAGATGATAAATAATATTTTTGGTATTTTTGGTATAAAGATGCAAAGTAAAAAGTAAAAGCAAAACAATAATAAAGTGATGGAGATTGATATGATAAGAAAGAGACCCGGGGGCCATAGGTTTCAATAGTGGCTTCTCTCAAGAGCATAAGTATTCTACGGTGGGTGAACAAATTACTGTTGAGTAATTGACAGAATTGAGCATAGTTATGAGAATATCTAGGTATGATCATGTATATAGGCATCACGTCCGAGACAACACTAGTAGAAAACGGAGCTTTAAAACTGGTCCGTAAGGGCCTTTAGTGCCGGTTCCATAACCGGCACTAATTGGTGGGCACTAAAGCCCCCCCCCCTTTAGTATCGGTTCGGCACGAACCGGCGCTAAAGTGCCACCACGTGGCATGAGCTCGCGCCCTGGTATGGGGGACCTTTAGTACTGGTTGGTGTTACCAACCGGTACTAAAGGTTTTTTTTTGAATTTTTTTTGAAAATTTTGGAAAAAAAAGTTGATTTTTAATTTTTATGAATTATTTGGTGATTTAGTCTCTAATCACCTCTCTTAACTGCTCAAGTGTGGATCACTCATTCCAAATCATCTAACTTCCCGACCGGTCACCCATCCCTCTCACTACTCCAGCCCGAGCAGGCTTAACTTTCGGGTTCTATTCTCCTTCGTTTCCAAGTCTGCACTTGTTGTTTTCCTGACAATAGTAAGATGCCAATCCTATTAACCCACAAGAATTTAGCTTGAGCATGAAGTCACACATTTCACTGTTTGAGTTTGAAACTATTATTCTAAAAAACAGTAATTATTTAGTAACACTAATATTTCTTGAATAAGTTTGACCATAGTTTGACCATAGTTTGACCACAGTTTGACCAGATTTGACCAAAATTCAAAAAATTGAAATAATTATTTAGTAACACTAATATTCTTGAATAATTATGTAGTAACATTAATACTTCTTGAATAAGTAGTTTGACAAGATTTAACAAAAAAAATTAAAAAAACTTAAATTTGACCATATCTTTTTTCCTTTTGGAATTTGAGGATTCTAAAAAATTGCAAACAGGCCGTAGGCAGTCTCCATCGGATGCGGATTTTCGTGCTGAATTTTTTGATATATTATACTTTTTTTCCGACATCGTATGCAAAAGTTATAGCCGTTTTACATTTTCCCTACACTTTTTGCAAAACATGTCCAAATTTAAGTTCTCAAATTTTCCTAACTAGTAGACGTAGTAATATAACTACCTCTCGAAGGATTTTATTTTTTGAAGTTTTTATCATTTTCTTTTGATTTTTTCAGAATTGAAATGGCGACACACGGGGGGGGGGGGCAAGAGTTTGAAAATTGCCCTATAGTGCGAGTTTGTGTCACAAACCGGTACTATAGGTCAGACCCCTTTAGAGCGGTTCGTGGCATAAACCGGTACTAAAGGTTAGCCCTTCAGTACCGGTTTGTGCCACGAACCGGTACTAAAGGTGATCGTGGGGCCCCGGCCTGACGCCAGCCTACCATCACCCCTTTAGTACCGGTTCGTGGCACGAACCGGTACTAAAGGTTCAACACGAACCGGCATTAATGCATAGTCGTTCGAACCGGCACTAATGGTACCATTAGTGCCGGCTCAAATTCAAACCGGCACTAATGTGCTTCACATTTGACCCTTTTTCTACTAGTGCAAGTAGACCGAAACGATTCTACATCTACTACTATTACTCCACTCATCGACCACTATCCAGCATGCATCTAGAGTATTAAGTTAAAAAAAGAGTAACGCCTTAAGCAAGATGACATGATGTAGAGAGATAAATTCATGCAATATGAAATAAACCCCATCTTGTTATCCTCGATGGCAACGATGCAATACGTGCCTTGCTGCCCCTTCTGTCACTAAGAAAGGACACCGCAAGATCGAACCCAAAGCTAAGCACTTCTCCGATGGCAAGAACAACCAATCTATTGGACCAAACCAAACTGATAATTCGAAGAGACTTGCAAAGATAACCAATCATACATAAAAGAATTCAGAGAAGATTCAAATATTATTCATAGATAGACTGGATCATAAACCCACAATTCATCGGTCTGAACAAACACACCGCAAAAAGAAGATTACATCGAATAGATCTCCACAAGAGAGGGGGAGAACATTGTATTGAGATCCAAAAAGAGAGAAGAAGCCATCTAGCTACTAGCTATGGACCCGTAGGTCTGAAGTAAACTACTCACACTTCATCGGAGAGGCTTGGATGATGATGTAGAAGCCCTCCGTGATCGATGCCCCCTTCGGCGGAGCTTCGGAACAGGCCCCAAGATGGGATCTCGTGGATACAGAAATTTGCGGTGGTAGAATTAGGTTTTTGGCTCCGTCCCCGATCGTTTGGGGGTACGTGGATATATATAGGTGGAAGAAGTACGTCGGTGGAGCTCCGAGGGGCCCATGAGGCAGGGGGCGCGCCCCCCACCCTCGTGACCACCTCGTGGCTTTCTTGACGGGGGGTCCAAGTCTCCCTGATCTTATCGGATGAGAAAATCACGTTTCCGAAGATTTTATTCCGGTTGGACTCCGTTTGATATTATGTTTCTCCGAAACACTAAAATAGGCAAAACAACAACAATTCTGGGCTGGGCCTCCGGTTAATAGGTTAGTCCCAAATATAATATAAAAGTGGAAAATAAAGCCCAATATAGTCCAAAACAGTAGATAATATAGCATGGAGCAATCAAAAATTATAGATACGTTGGAGACGTATCAATCTATTCGATGTACCTCTTTTTGCGGTGTGTTTGTCGAGATCCGATGAATTGTGGGTTTATGATCAAGATTATCTATGAACAATATTTGAATCTTCTCTAAATTCTTTTATGTATGATTGGTTATATTTGCAAGTCTCTTCGAATTATCAGTTGGGTTTGGCCTACTAGATTGATCTTTGCAATGGTAGAAGTGCTTAGCTTTGGGTTCAATCATGCGGTGCTCGATCCCAGTGACGGAAAGGGAAATGACACGTATTGTATTGTTGCCATCGAGGATAACAAGATGGGGTTTATATCATATTGTTTGAGTTTATCCCTCTACATCATGTCATATTACCTAATGTGTTACTCTGTTCTTATGAACTTAATACTCTAGATGCATGCTGGATAGCGGTCGATGTGTGGAGTAATAGTAGTAGATGCAGGCAGGAGTCGGTCTACTTGTCACGAACGTGATGCCTATATACATGATCATGCCTAGATATTCTCATAATTATGCACTTTTCTATCAATTGCTCGACAGTAATTTGTTCACCCACCGTAATACTTATGCTATCTTGAGAGAAGCCACTAGTGAAACCTATGGCCCCCGGGTCTATTCTCCATCATATAAGTTCCAATCTATTTTATTTTGCAATCTTTACTTTCAATCTATATCATAAAAATACCAAAAATATTTATCTTATATTTATTATCTCTATCAGATCTCACTCTCGTAAGTGACCATGAAGGGATTGACAAACCCCTTTATCGCGTTGGTTGCGAGGTTCTTATTTGTTTGTGTAGGTAAGAGGTGACTCGCGCATGGTCTCCTACTGGATTGATACCTTGGTTCTCAAAAACTGAGGGAAATACTTACGTTGCTTTGCTGCATCACCCTTTCCTCTTCAAGAGAAAACCAAGGCATGCTCAAGAGGTAGCAGTGATCTTGATATGGTTGTTGTCTTTGGAAAGTATCGTTGTGTTGTGATCATGGAAGCTGACAATTCCAAAGTCTTCGAAGGCTTTAGGAGAGGAGACTTGTATATTGTTGATTTCCCTACAGGACCACAACCTGCCATGTGTCTACTAGCAAAAGCTTCAGAAGGCTGGTTATGGCATCGACGACTAGGTCATGCTGGTATCACGAACTTGCACACACTCGCGAAGAAGAAGCATGTCATTGGCATTGAGGGTGTCAAATTACTCAAGGATCACCTATATGGAGCTTGTGAGGCTGGAAAGATGACCAAGGCCGAGCATCCCTCAAAGACTATCATGACTACCACTCGTCCATTTGAATTGCTTCACATGGATCTATTCGGCCCTACTCACTATGCCACATTCACCAATGTTGCATCTTTATATGGCTTTGTTATTGTTGATGACTATTCTCATTATACATGGGTGCATATCATCACTTACAAAACTGAAGTGCAGGAAGTCTTCAAACGATTTTCCTCGAGGGCTTCAACAAACTTTGGTGTGAAGATCAAGCACATTAGAAGTGACAATGGGACCGAGTTCAAGAATACTGGTCTTGATGACTATCTTGATGAACTTGGTATTACTCAGAATTATCTGCTCCCTATACTCCTCAGTAGAACGGCATCGTGGAGCGCAAGAACATGACTCTTGTTGAGATGGCTTGCACTATGCTTGATGAATACAAGACGCCTCCTCGCTTCTGGCCCGAGGCAATGGATACTACATGCCACATCATCAATAGGGTATATCTTCACAAATTCTTCAAAAAGACCTCATATGAACTCCTCACTGACAAGAAACCCAATGTGATTTATTTCAAAGTCTTCGGTGCTAAATGTTGGATTAGAGATCCTCATCACAATTCTAAATTTGCACTGAAAGCACATGAAGGTTTTATGATTGGTTACGGAAAGGACTCGCACACCTACAGAGTCTTCAACACCTATCACCACAAGGTTGTTAAAACTGTAGATGTGTGGTTCGATGAAACTAATGGCTCGCAAAGAGAGCACCTACCTCCTATGCTAGATGAAATGTCACCTGAGGAATCCATTAAGTTCACGCCTACTGAGGATGTGATTCCTACCGAAGAATCTGTTAAAGAAGTCATTCCAGAACGTGAAGAACATCATGCTGGTGCACCTGAGGAAAATGGCTCTGAAGAAAATGCTGAGCCCACTCAACGTCGTCAACCCGCTCATCCTCGCGTCGCAAATGAAGTGCAGATTGAGAGAATCATCAACGACATCAAAGCACCAGGTCCTCTCACACGCTCAAAGGCTTCACATTTGTCTAACTTTTGTGGTCACTTTGCTTTTGTCTCTATCACAGAGCCCACCAAAGTAGATAGGGCATTTCTGGAGCCTGAGTGGATTCAAGCGATGCAGGAGGAACTACATCAATTCGAGCTCAACAATGTCTGGGAACTTGTCAAGCGTCCAGACCCACGCAAACACAATATCATCGGTACCAAATGGATCTACCGCAACAAGCAACATGAAAATGGCCTGGTGGTGAGGAATAAGGCACGTCTAGTAGCTCAAGGCTACACACAGGTTGAAGGAATTGATTTCGATGAAACTTTTGCACATGTTGCTAGACTTGAGGCTATTCACATATTGCTTGCTTATGCTAACCATCATAATATCATCTTATATCAAATGGATGTAAAAAGTGAATTCCTCAATGGTAGGCTTGAGGAAGAAGTATATGTTGCTCAACCCCCAGGTTTTGAAGATCCTAAGCATCCTGACAAAGTCTTCAGACTCAATAAGGCCCTCAATGGCCTCAAGCAGGCCCCTCGAGCGTGGTATGATACTTTGAAGGAATTCCTCATGAAGAAAGGCTTCAAACCCGATTCACTTGACCCAACTCTTTTCACCAAAACCTATGATGATGAATTATTCGTGTGCCAAACATATGTTGATGATATTATCTTTGGTTCTACTAACCAACATTACAGTGACGAATTTGCCTATATGATGAGTGAGGAATATCAAATTTCTATGATGGGAGAATTGAAATTCTTCTTAGGTCTTGAAATTCGTCAACAACGTAACGACATCTTCATATCCCAAGAGAAATACCTCAAGGATGTATTGAGGAAATTCAGCATGCAAGATTGCAAAGGCATCAAAATCCCTATGCCCACAAATGGCCGTCTATGCACTCATGAAAATGGTATAGACTTCGATCAAAAGGTATACCGCTCCATGATTGGCTCCTTATTGTATCTATGTGCATCTAGGCCAGATATTATGCTTAGTGTTAGCATGTGTGCCCGTTTTCAAGCTACACCGAAGGAATCACACCATAAGGTTGTGAAGCATATTCTTAGATATCTAGCTCACACTCCAACACTTGGATTATGGTATCCCAATGGCTCGGCTTTTGATCTCATTGGATATTCTGACTCTGACTATGCTGGTGATCGTGTGGACGCAAGTCAACATCAGACATATGCCATTTCCTTGGACGATCCTTAGTATGTTGGTCCTCGAAGAAGCAAAACTGCGTATCACTCTCTACTGTTGAAGTTGAGTACATTGTTGATGGTTCGTGTTGTGCTCAATTGCTATGGATGAAGCAAACCCTCAAGGACTACGGCATCAATGTGAAGAATGTGCCACTCTACTCTGACAATGAGAATGCCATCAAGATTGCTCATAACCCAGTGTAGCACTCGAAGACAAAACACATCCAGATTTGTCATCATCTTCTTCAAGATCATGTGTTGAAGGGTGACATCTCTATCGAGCACGTGAAGACTGAAGAATAGCTAGCCGATATCTTCACAAATCCCTTGGAGATGAGAAGAGATTTAGCAAGTTGCGGTGTGAGCTAAATATCTTAGAGTCTTTGAATGTTCTGTGAAAAGGACACACATCCTAACACCTATGAAAATTGATGACTTAGATGTGCAACACATGAAGTAATGTTTTTCTTCAATCAATGAAGACTAACCTTCTAAGTGTGAAGAAATTAACGAATAATTTGATTCACGGAGCCCTACGACAATTGTACGAGGCGTCTGAAATCATCATTCTTACGGGTCACGCCACCAACAAAAGTTGAAAATATTCAATTTGAGTTTTTCTTCATTTTTGAAATTCCTCAGTTTTTCAAATTCTTCAACTTTGCAAAGTCTTCACTCTTTCCAATTGTGCTCCTCATTGACTATATATCTATTTGAGTCTTCAGTCCTCTACATTATTTACTTATTGCTAATTCTTCAAGTTGATATTTCTGCTAAGTGAATGTGATCGGACCCTTCCCCCTCTATGCTAAACTCAATCCAGTCTATTCACAAATTCTTCATGTGCATTCTATATGAAACCCGTTCAAAATCTTCACTGTGTCCTTGTCAGCTGAAGAATTTGCGAATGAAACATTAAAACTTTCGTATCTCAATTTTCGGCTTTTGCCGCTCAAACCGTTCCGCATCCCATGATGAGATTATTCTATTCACCCATGATCTCACAAGATCTCCACTTCACAGTCTCGACTGCTACTTCCATCGTCGCCGGTGAGGAAGAGCTTCACTGCATCGACCTCGTCGCTGTCGTACTCGCACCGGACGCGGTAATCTTCACTCCGCCGTTGCCGTAGCTGTCTTCCGCCGCCAAGTTAGGGCATTGAATATTTGAATGGACGAGCTTCTCCTCTTCAACTCTCAGTTCGTCGTGTTCTTCGTCAAGGGTAAATAAAATCTATTTTTACCGCCCTTGTTGATTCTGATGATTTCCAAAAAATCTTCAAAAGGTGTTTATTCTTCAACTTCCACACTCTTAAACACCACACTTGCATCTGTTCTTGATTTGTTTCTCTAAGCCACGTTTTTTTCAAGATTCCTCAATTGTGTGGATTTTCAATCTATAGAACTCTGGAACCTAAGTCAAAGACTGCTTAGTGAAATTCCTCAAGACACCCCTGGTCAAATTCCTCAAACTTGATTCTTTTGAAAACTTCTAAGGACGCATATGACCTCTCCAAATTCTTCACACCTATACTCTGTTCACAGGTACACATGTCTGCTGCTGAATCACTAGGTTCTCATCAACTTAACTCATTTGTAGCGTTCCTTGAAGAAAAATTGCATACCTTGTCAAAGAAACTCAATTGTTCAAAATCCTCAGTTGAAGAAAATGGCTGATGGCAAAAGACCTCAGAAGGGAGGCAAGAGACCAGAAGTGAGTACTGATTTCGAGATACCAGATGACATCTATTCAGGGTATTGCACACCTGATGAAGCAATTCATGGCAAGGAGACAAAGAATGAGCGCAAAGTGCGCATTCAGAGGATAGAGAGGAGATGGGATAGAGAATGGAGGGATGAAAGTGCAACTATCCCTGGGTGGTTTTGGTAATTCCTAACAACATATAGCTCATTGAGATAATGCTACTTGAAGATAAATATTTCAGGAAAAGCTTAATGATTGGCATGGCATGGATTAGAAAAGTGGACCCCTTAACATGCTAAGGAAAAAAGGATTGGCTCAAGCTCAAAGCACAAGACTCTACACTTCATTTTTAGTGATCCAAGATCACATTGAGTCCATAGGAAAGCCAATACTATTAAGAGGGGGTGAGGTGTTGCTTAATGAGGTTCTTGCTCAAACTGCTTAGTGATATGCTCCACAACCCTCAACTACTTTCTCATATCTAAATATGTCCGAAACCAAAAGTCAAACTCGGCCCCACCGATTTGATCTATCCGACGCTACCGAGTTCACTTGACATAGCCACTGCCACAAACCCTAGTCTTTTTGGTCCCACCGATAGGGATCTTGGTCTCACCGAGATGGGATTGTAATCTCTCTGTTTCCCTTTGTAACGTTTCGGTCCAACCAAGATGAGCGATCGGTCCCACCGAGATTGCAATGCAAACTCTCTGTTTCCCTTTCGTAACGTTTCGGTCCTACCGAAAGAGCTAATCGGTCCCACCGAGATTGCCTGACCAACTCTTTGGTTAGTCTATTACCAAAATCGGTCACACCGAATTTGTGTAATCGGTCTCACTGAGATTACGTTATGCCCTAACCCTAATGACATCGGTCCCACCAAGTTAACATGTCGGTCCCGCCGAAAATCCTAACGTTCACATTTTGAACTAAATCGGTCTGACCGAGTTCTATGAAACGGTCCCACCGAGTTTGGTAAATTGTGTGTAACGGTTAGATTTTGCGTGGAGGCTATATATACCCCTCCACCCACTCTTCATTCGTAGAGAGAGCCATCAGAACATGCCTACACTTCCAACATACATTTTCTGAGGGAGAGAACCACCTACACTTGTGTTGAGGTCAAGATCCTTCATTCCAACCACATAAATCTTGATCTCTAGCCTTCCCCAAGTGGCTTTCCACTCAAATCATCTTTCCACCAAATCCTATCCTATGAGAGAGAGTTGAGTGTTGGGGAGACTATCATTTGAAGCACAAGAGCAAGGAGTTCATCATCAACACACCATTTGTTACCTCTTGGAGAGTGGTGTCTCCTTGATTGGTTAGGTGTCACTTGGGAGCCTCCGTCAAGATTCTGGAGTTGAACCAAGGAGTTTGTAAGGGCAAGGAGATCACCTACTTCGTGAAGATCTACCCTAGTGAGGCAACTCCTTCGTGGGCGATGGCCATGGTGGGATAGATAAGGTTGCTACTTCGTGGACCCTTCATGGGTGGTGCCCTCCGTGGACTTGCGCAACCGTTACCCTTCATGGGTTGAAGTCTCCATCAATGTGGATGTATGATAGCACCACCTATCGGAACCACGGATAAAAAAATCTCTGTGTCAACATTGCATTTGCTCCTCCAAACTCCTCCCTTTACCTTCATATGCAATTGTTTTACATTCCGCTGCTATACTCTTAGAATTGCATGTGTAGGTTGGTTGCTTAACTTGTGCTAAGTTGCTAAAATCTGCCAAGAATTAAAATTGGGAAAAGTATAGATCTTATTTGGTCAAGTAGTCTAATCACCCCCCTCTAGACATACTTTCGATCCTACTAGTGGTATCAGAGCTTTGGTCTCCATTTGCTTTGATTTCCATAGCTTTTGGTGGTCATAGCCTTGGTTTCACAACCTAGGAGAGTATGGCGTCTAGCGAGGGAAATTACCACCATAGAGGTCCTTACTTTGATGGTACTAATTTTGCTAGTTGGCAGCATAAGATGAAAATACATATTCTTGGACATAACCCCGATGTTTGGGCTATTGTGTGTATTGGATGGCAAGGTGAATTCTTTGATGGGAGAGCACCGAACCGTGAAGCTACCGTGGAAGAGTTGAAGATGCTGCAATACAATGCTCAAGCTTGCGATATTCTCTTCAACGGATTGTGCCCCGAAGAATTCAACAAAATTAGCCGTCTTAAGAATGCAAAGGAAATTTGGGATACTTTGATTGATATGCACAAAGGTACCGACTCCGTCAAGGAATCCAAATTGGATTTGCTTCAAAGTCAACTTGACAAGTTCAAAATGAAGGATGGTGAAGGTGTCGCTGAAATGTACTCTAGGATTGCTCTCATTACAAATGAGATTGCTGGCTTAGGAGGTGAAGATATGACCGGTAGATTCATCATCAAGAATATCCTAAGAGCCTTGGATGGAAAATATGATACCGTGTGCACATTGATCCAAATGATGCCCAACTACAAAGATCTCAAGCCAACGGAAGTCATTGGAAGAATTGTTGCTCATGAGATGTCACTCAAGGATAAGGAAGAGCTCCACAACAAGTCAAGTGGTGCCTACAAAGCCTCATATGATGCTCCCAAATCATCAAGTGAGAAACAAACCTTCAATGAAGAATTCAGCCTAATGGTGAAGAACTTCAACAAGTGCTACAAGAGTAGAAGCAAGGAAAGAAGTTCCAAGTCAAGGTCCTACAATGACAAAAGATCTTCCAGTCGTGAGCGTAATTGCTACAATTATGGAAGACCCAGACACTACTTCAACGAGTGTACGGCTCCCTAAAAAGAAGAGAAGATTCTCCCAAAAGAATAAGTAGGATAGAAGAATCACCGCCAAGAGAGAGAAGGAGTAGAGATGATCGTTATGAACGAAGCCCTCTCGGAGAAGAAAGGATTCGGAGAGGAAGGACAAGTCATCTAGGAGCTACACAAAAACAATACATCAAGCTCATGTTGGTGAGTGGGTATCCGGCTCCGACTCCGACAATCACTCCGAAAGAAGTTATCACTCCGACTCCGAATATACTCAAGATGAAGGTGTTGCCAGTCTAGCACTTGTGTCAACCGACTTCTACGGCATATTTGACTCACCAAATGAAGGAATTGGAAGATGCTTCATGGCTAAAGGTCCAAAGGTAACACACCCCGAGTATGTTGATTTTAATAGTGATGAAGATGACTTGCTAGGAGATGATGATTTACTTGTTGACAAATCTAGTTATGAAAACTATGATGAACTTGCTATTAATCATGATAATCAAGATAAAACAAATGACAATTATAAGAAGGAGATTGAATGTCTAACTAAAGAACTATACACTCTTAAGTTAGCTCATGAAACTACCTTGTAAGATCATCGAGAACTTTTAAAGACTCATGAGAAAGTACGCTTTAAAAAGCTCAACCTTGAGCAAGAGCATGAGTTCTTAAAAGCAATCAATGATGATCTTCGCAAGAAAAGTTCTTCTTACATTGCCAAGCGTTTACTCTTGTCTACTTACATGCCAGAAGTTAAATCTAGCAACAAGAGCAAGAAAGATTCTTCTTCTAGTAGTAACAATAATCATGCTAAATCCAATATTGTTGCTTCTAGTAGTTCTCTTGATTCCACTAATGATTCTCTTAGCCAAGTTACACTTGAGCAAGAAAACAGCTTATTGAAGGGAATTATAGAGAAGGGTGTCTACAAGAGCCTTGCCGGGAGTAAGCAATTTGAGGAAATTGTACGCAAGCAAGGAAGACACCGGAAGAATCAAGGTGTTGGTTTTGAACGAAAGTTCAATGCCAATGGAGTTGAGTGGGAAGAAGATCAACACCCCAAGATGAAGTTTGTTCCTCAACAAGAGAAGTATGATCCTACTTCTTTCCAAGGAACACAAGCTCAAGATGATCTTCCACCACAAGACCACAAGCTAAAAGGCAAGGACAAGCTTCAATAGGAGATTGATGCATTTGAAGAAGCACCTAATGCCTTGGTTAAGTGGGTTCCCAAGACTACATCAAGTTCCAGTTCATCAAGTATGACTACAACTCCGAGGATTCCCATCAAGATGGTGTGGATCCCTAAGAAGAAGAACTAGAGAGTTCTTGAGGGTGACTCCGCCAACATACTTCACTCTTATCATTTTGGCGAGGACAAATGCAAACAACTTTCATCTCTTGCACTAGTTCAAGGAGTCACAAACCCTCTTGATTGGTAAGACAAGGGACAAGGTAACCTAATGCATTCATGGACATCATCTCATGTGAACATCACTCTATGTCTATGGATATCCTTGTTTGTTCCTTGTGGAACTAACCCATGTAGGTATTGAAAGTGCAACTCACTCCAATGGATTGCTCCGAATGATCTACATCAACATTGATCGTCCACATCTTCAACACCTACATGAAGTCATCATCGACAAAACCCAAGGTTAGTTTATCCCTCTTAGGGGGTATATCACATCTAGGGGGAGCTTTACTCTAATCAATTGAGCTAAAGCAAATCAAATGGTGTGAACACAACAATGCTTTATGTAGAAGTGGCAACCCCAGTTGTGCTTAAACGATGAGTATGACCTATGATCAAATGTTCTCATTTGACTCCTAAGTCAATATACTAATATATAGATGACCTAGTCATCGCCAAATTGCTTGATAGATGCTAGAGTGATTGTGCATGCTTTGTCACATGTTTCATTTGTCATCTTATTGTGTGAGCATGTTGGATGCATATTTTACTCATTCGAGGACATCCATTTGTTGCTTTGATTGTTTGGCCTTTTCTCTTTTGCCAAATGGATGGACAAGAATGCCTAAGAACTCCTCTAGCTATATATGCTTTCCTCGTCTCAAACTCTATTCATGCTACATCACAAAGTTTGATCAAGTCAGATTCGAACCACTCTGTGTGAGGAGCACTCAGAGTCCCTGATTTGCCATAGACTTAAAATACCAAAACATATTTGTCCATTTCAGTATGACCGAGTCATCCATTTCGGTCACACCAAGATCACTAAGTTTATCTAGGTTTTCAATCTCGGTGCGACCGATTAGAACTTTTCGGTCACACCGAGTTGCAGTAACCGCTTGTAGTTCTGCATCTCGGTGCCACCGAGTTGTTCCACTTGGTCACACCGACAGGGTCAGGTTATATATACTGACGGGTCAAATTTTGGAAAAATTTCTGAAACCTTTCACCTGCGCATGGCCTGCTTTGCTTCCTCGGGTCTCCGGATCGTCCTCTCGCCACCAGCGACCTCCCACCGCTGGTCTCTACCGCCGTCAACGGAAATCTGCCCCGCCATTGCCGCCGTAGCAAGTTCACCACCGAAGTAGGGTATGACCCTGATCTTTGTGCTATTCCTTAACTTTGATTCGTAGCACATTGCTTTGCCATGATTCTTGCCACGTATGAAATCTTCCTATCAAGCGAAAACATCCCATAGATTAGGTTTGATTTGAAAATTTAGGGTTAGGTCTCCGCCGGACTCATCTCGGACCGACTGAATTGTAGAAATCGGTCTCACCGATTTGGCTTAGGCCATTGCACATGCGTTTTCGGTCTGACCGAAAATTGCAAATCGGTGTGACCGAGTTCGACTCTCTATGAAACCCTAGCAGTCTTGGTGCCACCGAACTGTGACTCGGTTTGACCAAGTTCACCAGTTTAGGTTCCAAAAGCTGCTTCGGTATCACCAATTCACAAATCGGTAGATCCGAAATGCTTTCTATGAAGAACTAAAACTAAGTTTTTTAAGTCGTCTATTTTGCAAAAACTTTGCACTTTGTGATGCTCATCTACTCTACCTCATCTACAACCTATTCATAGGGTCAGCTGATATTTTTCCTGCAAGATGTCTGATCAAAGAGACAGCCAGTACAAGTCTAAGGAGTAGGTTCAGATGAGTGAGGGCACTAGTCCCTCCAGCTCTTCTGATGATGGAAGCAGGAGCACTCCGAGAAAATTACCAAAGGCAACCACTAGATCCAAGAAGAAGAAGACCTCGGAATCTGAGGATGAGGGTTATGTGGCTATTGAGGATGAGGCCACTTCAAGGAAAAAGGTGCTGAAAAGGGAGTATGGCACAACTGCTATAGTTATGCCAGGGATGCACAAGAAGGCACCAGCAAAGAGAGTTCCCATGTCTAAGGCCAGAGCATCAACTGCTGAAACCTCCAAGCCAACTAAAGAGGCAGTTGGAGAAGGAAATAAAAGGAAGGAAAGGGTCAAGAAGACCACTGCCAGAGTGCTTGGTAGGTCATCCATGATGAGAGGTTCATATGAAGAGGAAGAGGAAGAGGATGTTGCACCAGCTCCTAAGGCTCAGAAGCTTATGGGAGATGCAATCAAGTCAATGGCTGCTCCATCTAAGCCCAAGTCTACTCCCAAAGCTGCTGCTCATAAACCCCCAAAGCCCAAGAAGAACACTAGGAGTGTCGGTGGGAACGGCACCTATGGGATCACGAGAATCCCTACTACGGTTAGCGGGGCGCGGGGTCGTGAGAAGAGCGGATCAAGCAGGTAGCACACAGTTCGTTTATCCAGGTCCGGGCCGCAAGAATGTGTAAAAACCTATTCCTGCTTTGGTGGATTGTATATCTGTGTTCTAGAGCTAGCTATGGGGCGTGAGGAGCTCCAAAAAGCCGAATCCTTCTCTTGGTCGCCTCGGGCCTCCTTTTATAGAAAAAGGGGTTGCCACAGTGGCACACAGGAGGTGGAAAGGGTACATTGATGCGAGGTTATCCCTCGCATTACCTGACAAGGCGCATTTAATGCGTCTTGCTTAGGTGTCCTTGCTTTATCGGGGACGGGGGAGAGATCTGTCTCGTCCGTCGCCGCTCCTTCTTGTGTCGACACGTGCCCTGGCTAGCGATGCCTGAGATGCCATGTAGGTAGGCAGGCAGCTGAGGTGGCGCAGTGGTGGGTCCTCATGAAGATCTGCATGCCGCCACGCAGGTGCCTGCCCAGCTGGTTGGGTCGGCAGCTGCATGCATGCGGTGGTGGAGGTTTAGTCGGCGTGGGCCTGATGGTGGCCCTGCGGGTGCCCTCTGCAAGGGCCTTGCCGGGGCCCTGGCAAGGGTTTTACCGAGGCATCTGCTGTCATCCCCGGCAAAGCGCTTGCCGAGGGCCTTGTGGTCTTCCTCGGCTGGGATCCCGCCAAGGGTTGTCGTCTCCTTAGTGCGTATCTGATCTTGAATGTCTTCACAAAGATCTGCATGTCGCCACGGGGATGTCTCCCGAATCCTTGCCATTTGGGGACAGTGGACTCAAGGGTGATTTGCTCCGTAGGCGCGGGACGAGTCGCCGCGGCAAGGGTCTTGCCGGGGCTGCTAGAACTGTCTCCCGGCAAGGATCTTGCCGGGGCAGTCCGCTTCGTCCCCTTTGCTCTTCGTGGTCTTGGCCTTGGCGTCGTTCTAGTTCACTTGAGCTTCGGTCTTACCTTGGCTCACCTCCCTTGCCTTGCTTGGTGTGGTGGTGCCCGTGGCTCAGACTGCCTGTGCACAGTTATAGGGGTACAAAAAGTGTACCCCTCTTTTTGTACACCGACAGGAGCCCCCGGATCTGTACCACACATAAGCGCAACGCGTTGTTGGGCTAGGCCCAAAAACGGTGCGCGGGCATGCGGGGCGGTTTTTACCGCGGTAAGATTCTTCACGCGCTGCGCTTCCCACGACTCCCACACGTGGTGCGGTGTGGGGAGGTGCGTGTGACGTGGGCTGCATGCGTAGGGTTGGTTCCCGCAGGCATGCATCACATCGTAGTAAAGGGGCCGCGCCTCCACGCCTCCCTCCGTTTATGGGGAATGCGCGAACCGCCCCTTTACTATGATGTGACGCATGCCTACGGGAACCAACCCCACGCATGCTGGCCACGTCACA
>NC_041386.1:649698910-649781239 GCF_002162155.2 Triticum dicoccoides
GCGTTGCGCTTATGTGTGGCCCGGGCCCGGGGGCTCCTGTCAGTGTACAAAAAGAGGGGTACACTGACAGGAGCCCCCGGGCCTGGGCCACACATAAGCGCAACGCGTTGTTGGGCTAGGCCCAAAAATGGTGCGCGGGCAGGCGGGGCGGTTTTTACCGCGGTAAGATTTTTCGCGCGCTGCGCTTCCCACGACTCCCGCGCGTAGCGCGGTGTGGGGAGGTGCGTGTGACGTGGGCAGCATGCGTGGGGTTGGTTCCCGCGGGCAGGCGTCACACCACAGTTAATGTGAAAGGAGGCGGCCCGTATTTTCCCCCATAAAAAAGGAATAACCACGGGCGCGCTGCTCACTTTCTCCTCTTTCCTCGTGCCTTTTCCAATCTCAGAGCCGTCGTTTCCTCTCTTCCTCCTTTCCTAAGCTTCCGCCGTCACCGGCCGTTGTTGCTTCGCCGTCCCCCTTCCTCAGCCCTCTAAATTTCTTGGCCGCCATGGCGCCCAAATCCGTCAAGGGCAAGGGGGTGGCTAAGGGCGCTGGGACTGTGGAGCCGCCGGAGAGCGCACTGTCGGAGGACCGGACGAAGTCCGCCTTTTGCTTCCCCTCGACAGTTGATGTTAATGAGCTCCGGGCCTCCTTCAGGCCCCTATGGGGAGCGAAGACGGGGGGAGAGAATTCGGGACACCCGGCGACGCGCGTCATTCCTGCTGCTTGCGTCGATCCTGCTCCAAATCGGTATCCCTTTTTCGTCAATTATCTTTCTTGGGGGTTATGCCCCCCTTTCTCCGATTTCTTCTGCGACAATATGCACACCTTCGGCTTTCGCCTCTTGGATTTTACTCCGAATGTGGTGGCGTGCATGGCTTTTTTCGCACATCTTTGCGAAGGCTTTGCCGGGGTGCAGCCCAACACGGCACTCTTCCGCCATTATTTCTTCCCTCGGATCCAGCCGGGAGGTGCCGTGTCTGGTTGCGTCACCTGGATCCCAAGATCTAAGGGGGCGTACCCGGACGGTGCCGTGAAGGAGAGGTGGGAGGAATGGCGTGGCCGGTGGTGCTGGATTGAGGATGAAGACCCGCCGGAATTCTGCAAGGTCCGCCGAGTGCCGCCGGTCCGTGGCAGCGAATGGAGCGATATCGACGCCGCCGACGGGAGGCTCACTGTTGCCACTACTAGGATTCTCTGGCTCACCCGGGCTGGACTCACCCTTGAGATGATCGGGGCGGACTTCATTCGTCGCCGGATCACCCCGTTGCACAACATGGGGAGGCCAGCCTGGCTTTTTACGAATCCGGCTGACATTATGCGACTCTGCCCCGTCCTCGACCACAATTTCACGGTGTTGGCGCATGCCCACTTCTGCCAGCGGCTTTTCCATCTTGATGTGGGTCGCGATGGCAAGGGCGAATGGACCGGCAAGGCCGCGAGGGCTGCCGCAAAGGTTGGCAAGGCCCTCAAGGGGCCGTTTTTCAAGCTGCCAGCGGGGGTGGTCCCGTTGTGCAACAATTCACGTCGGTCCAAGATCATCGCCATGATGCCGGACTGTAATGCGCACGGCCCTGTCCCGAGCTGGAAGGAGCCGAAGGACGCGGATGTGCAGCAATTCTTTGACACCCTGATCGAGGTGTATGTCAATGCTGACGCCGAGCGGTGGCTTGTCATGGACACCACCCAGGCAGAGCTAGACTACATCGCCACTAGGGCGAGGGAGGCGCAGCTCGCCATGGAGGCCGGCAGTGCTGGGGGCGTGGAGGACAAGGCCACAACGACTGCGGAGGAAGAGCAGCTCACCCGGTGGGCGGCGGCCACCGAGGAGGTCAGCAGCGTCGACACTGGAGCTCCGCTTGTCGAAGACGCGGCCGACGAGTCGGCGTCGGAGGAGGATGTGGCGGCGGGCTCGACGCCAACCAGGGGAAGAGGGCGAGTCCTGCGGCGGGCTGGCTCCGGCGAGCCGGTCCGGCCCGGCAGGGCTACGCGGCCTCAATTGGCCCTGGAGGGTCTGGGCGAAGGCCTCGGCGAGCAGTCAGCCCCTGGCTGGGGCTTCAAAGACGCCACTGGTGGTGTTGAGCAGTCCGGACAGCAGCCCCCGGCACAGCCCCCAGCGTAAGTTCGTCACCCTCCTCCTATTCGACACGTGGTAGGCATTCGATGCTATGGTATTGACCTTGTCGGGTTTGCAGGAGGGGAGCGGCAGTAGGAGGAGCCGCAGAGGGCTACCCCCAACACACCACCCCCATCGACTACGCCGCTGCGAGGGGCGTCCCCGACAAGGGCATCAAGCACGGATCCCACACAAGTGGAGGAAGAGGGGAACTTGGGCACTGGTGACTCTGCCACGGCGCCAAATGCTGGCGGGGAGGGGACTTCTGCTTCAGAGCCCGGCACTGGTGAGTCACCTGTCCTCCCTCTCTGTTTTTTTCCTTATTCTTTTTCTTGGCTTCAATGCTCCCATTACTACCCAGGCCCTCCTTCAATAGGTATGGAGGGCGTGGATACTGTTGTTGGGAATATTGCTGAGGAGGCCATGGCGGGGGCCGATAGGATTGCCGCCGAGGAGGCCGCCGGGGATGCTGGCGAGGTCGACGCTGATGAGGCCGCCAAGGATGCTGCCGGGGACACCGCTGCGGGGGCCGCCAAGGCGACCGGCGAGGCTTCTGCCGAGGGCGCCAAGGGTGGGCCTGCCGGTGAAGCTGGCAAGGCCACTGCTGAGGAAGAGATGGTTGATGATCAGCCTCCCTCCTCCTCAACCTTGGGCCCCGGCAGATATTTGAAGGTGGGCGATGATCTTTTCGTCCATCTCTCAAGGGTGTCAAGTTCCCGAGCGCCCGCCGAAGGGGAAGTCTTTGACGGTGAGGTGCTTGCCGCCACCGGGCTCGAGGTTGTCGATGTGCCGGGCATTGGCGGCGATGGTTCTCCAGAAGAGCAGCTTTTCCGTGCTATGGAGGCCAACTTCCGAAAACTCTAGGCGCTGTACCGTGTCCGTCTAGACAAGGTTAAGTCCAGGACGGCAACGGTGGACCAGGCGGAGGTGGATTTCAAGGCGCGCGTTGCTGAGACGCAGACCTGGTTAAACCAGACTCGCGAGGAGCAGAGGGCCTTTCAGGAGGAATTGGCCAAACGCAATGTCAAGCTCACCATGAAGATGGCTGACATCGAGGAGGCCCAGGAAAAGGCGGCAAACTTGGCTGCCGCGACCGAGGCCGTCCAGAGCCAGCATCAAGCCGCACTGGATTCCCAGGAAGAGGACCTCACCGTGCGTGAGGCGAAGCTTGCCGCAGCGCTCCGTGGCAAGGATGAGGAGCTCGAGGCCCTTGTCGCGCTGCGGACTCGTGAGCTGGAGCAGAGGCACAACGAGGCACTCGATGCCCAGGCTCTGGCCCATGCCGGCAAAGTAAGGGAGTTGGAGGTGGGGCGGGACGAGCTGAAGGAGCAGGCCCTCAAGCTGTCCAAAGAGTAGAGCACGCTCAACAGCGCCTTGGTATAGGCACGAGGAGCGGTCATCAGCAGGACTGGGGAGCTCTCCGAAGCGCAAAACTCCATCAGAGATCTCAAGCTGAAGCTGGAGGATCTCGAGAAGATGTTGTCGGAGAGCAGGGGTCGGGAGGAGATCTTGACCAGGAGTCTAGAGGAGCAGAAGCAGCTACGGGCGAACGAGGCCGCCTCCCACCAGGAATACGTGGCGGGCGAGAACAGATGGATCAGCCGTCTGGAGGACGTCGCCGGCAGGGTCACCTCGCAGTTGGCCACCATGGGGATGCCAAACATGTGGTACGCCCCTGAGCGTAGCGGGACCGTCAAGACCAAGCTGACTCTGTTCTTCGAGGGCATCCTCGGAGCATTGGCTTATCTTCACTCCAGCAGAGCGGCCATGTTGGCCGGGGAAGCCCGGCGACTTTGCTGGGGGGTCATGACCAAGGTCCTCACCGAGATGGCGTACTGGAACCCCGACCTCGACTTCGGTGCCGCGATGGATAGCTTGCCGGACGGTATTGACCTCACGGTGCTCAAGGAGTGCATCAAGCCCGTCATCAGCAGCATCGACGAAATCAAGAGGGTGGAAGGCCAGCGCCGGGATTAGGCATCCCGTTCTTCACCGCCGCTGCAGGTTCACGACCAAGACAAATTACATCTTTAGTTAGAACTGTAGCAATGATGTGATGTAATATAACTTTGCAGTACTTTTAATTTCATGCATGTTATTTCCCCGTTCAATTCCTCTTTGTATGCACGCCCTACGTCGATTGGGTAGGCTCGCCGGTGTGGAAGCCCCTAGCAGCGTTTTGGGGACGGATCCCCATGGGCTTGCTGGGTACGCGTGCTGCCGGACGAGCCGCCTTTGCGTTCTGAACACGGCCACTCGAACTGTCGAGCTTGACTCGAGTCAGAATCGAGAGCGTTGTTGATCGCAGAAGGCTACTCTGCCATTCTCAACACAGCCGCTTGAGCTGTTGAGCGGACTCGAAACAGGGCAAGGGCGTTGCCGATCGTGGGAGAGCCCCTTGGCGTGCAGGTTTCTCATACAAAGGCGTGACATATCGGGGGGGGGGGGGAATAACCTCATATAAGAAGGATAGAACAAATAAGGGTTCGGTGCAAATTAGCTTCTGGTTGCAATCGCTCGAGTGCCGATCTTCTGGCTTCCTTTCTTCTCCAAGGGCCACGAAGAAGAAGGAGTGCTGGGCTGATTGCTAGAGCTGATTCTCACAACTGCGCCCCCTACCTGGCGCGCCAAAGATGTCGGTGGGAACGACACCTATGGGATCACGAGAATCCCTACTACGGTTAGCGGGGCACGGGGTCGTGAGAAGAGCGGATCAAGCAGGTAGCACACAGTTTGTTTATCCAGGTTCAGGCCACAAGGATGCGTAAAACCCTACTCCTGCTTTGGTGGATTGTATATCTGTGTTCTTGAGCTAGCTATGGGGCGTGAGGAGCTCCAAAAAGCCGAATCCTTCTCCTGGTCGCCTCGGGCCTCCTTTTATAGAAAAAGGGGTTGCCACGGTGGCACACAGGAGGTGGAAAGGGTACAGTGATGCGAGGTTATACCTCGCATTACATGACAAGGCGCATTTAATGCGTCTTGCTTAGGTGTCCTTGCTTTATCGGGGATGGGGGAGAGATCTGTCTCGTCCGTCGCCGCTCCTTCTTGCGTCGACACGTGCCCTGGCCAGCGATGCCTGAGATGCCACGTAGGTAGGCAGAAAGTTAAGGTGGCGTAGTTGTGGGTCTTCACGAAGATCTGCATGCCGTCACGCAGGTGCCTACCAAGCTGGTTGGGTCGGTAGTTGCATGCATGCGGTGGTGGAGGTTTAGTCGGCGTGGGCCTGATGGTGGCCCTGCGGGTGTCCTCGGCAAGGGCCTTGCCGGGGCCCCAGCAAGGGTTTTTCCGAGGCGTCTGCTGTCATCCCCGGCAAAGCGTTTGCCGGGGGCCTTGTGGTCTTCCTCGGCTGGGATCCCGCCAAGGGTTGTCGTCTCCTTAGTGCATATCTGATCTTCAATGTCTTCACAAAGATATGCATGTCGCCACGGGGATGTCTCTCGAATCCTTGCCCTTTGGGGGCAGTGGACTCAAGGGTGATTTGCTCTGTAGGTGCGGGATGAGTCGCCGTGGCAAGGGTCTTGCCGGGGCTGCTAGAACTTTCTCCCGGCAAGGATCTTGTCAGGGGAGTCCGCTTCGTCCCCTTTGCTCTTCGTGGTCTTGGCCTTGGCATCGTTTTAGTTCTCTTGAGATTCGGTCTTACCCTGGCTCACCTCCCTTGCCTTGCTTGGTGTGGTGGTGCCCGTGGCTCAGACTGCCCGTGCATAGTTATAGGGGTACAAAAAGTGTACCCCTCTTTTTGTACACCGACAAGGAGTATACCTGCTGAGGAGAAGAACAAGGCCCCAGTGCCTGAAGCTGAAGAAGAAGAAGATGATTCTCATGTTTTGAGGAAGATGAAGCCCAAAATTCCTGATCATAATGATGCTCATCCAGTCGCTGAGGACATGCACATCAGGAAAGATGCATGATTGAAGTTATGGAGATAGTCTGATCCCTATGCTGTTAGGAGGTGGACTGCTGTTGACTACAGGTTCCATACAAAGGAACAGCAAGACTTCTATGAAACCATTCTGCTAGACAAAAAGCCCATAGTGTGTGACATGAAATGGGTCAATTGGGAGTACATCAAGGAAAATGAGGATCACTTCCTAGGAGTATATGACAGCTTTAAGGCTTGTGGAGTAGATGAATTCGTTGGAAAAAATCTCACTAAATGGAATGATGAGTTGATCATGTAGTTCTACTCCACTGCCCATTTCTATCCAGATGGGAGGATAGTTTAGATGTCTGAGGGTACCAGGTACCAGTCCATACTTGATGAATGGGCCAAGCTAATCAATACCCCCAAAGAACATGAAGATGACTTTGATGTGTATGCCACCAAGAAGAAAGACGACAACTCCATGGCAAACATGTACAAGGAGATCCCAGACAAAGCTTTGGAGAATCACAAGCTTGGATACGTCCACTATCTGTTGTATGGTCTTCCTACCATTAACTGGATTTTGAGGCACACATTGCTACCCAAGTCAGGAGATCACAAGATGATCAGAGGATGCTCCATCAATATGATGCACATTTTTTATATTCCCCAGAAGTTCAAAGTTATGAGCCTGATTATAGAAACAATAAATAGGACTGCTGCTGATCAAAAGAGGAGTTGTGGGTATGCCCCACATATTCATGAGCTCATCAACTCTAAGATGGGCACAGGGACTTACTTATTGGAGAAGGAGCATCTCCCTCTATATCCTGAGTTTGAGGACAACACTGTTGTAATGAATGAGGAAGAACCATCATCAGCTCAAGTCTAGGAGAATAGAGCCAAGGAAAAGGCTGAGCAAGCTGCCTGATTATCCACAAGTATAGGGGATCGCAACAGCTTTCGGGGGTAGAGTATTCAACCCAAATTTATTGATTCGACACAAGGGGAGCCAAAGAATATTCTCAAGTATTAGCAGCTGAGTTGTCAATTCAACCACACCTGGAAACTTAGTATCTGCAGCAAAGTGTTTAGTAGCAAAGTAATATGATAGTGGTGGTAGCGGAAACAAAAGTAAAGACAGCAAAAGTAATGTTTTTGGTATTTTGTAATGATTGTAACAGTAGCAGCGGGAAAGTAAATAAGCGTAAACCAGTATATGGAAAACTCGTAGGCATCGGATCAATGATGGATAATTATGCCCGATGCGGTTCATCATGTAACCGTCATAACATAGGGTGACACAGAACTAGCTCCAATTCATCAATGTAATGTAGGCATGTATTCCGTATATAGTCATACGTGCTTATGGAAAAGAACTTGCATGACATCTTTTGTCCTACCCTCCCATGGCAGTGGGGTCGTATTGGAAACTAAGGGATATTAAGGCCTCCTTTTAATAGAGAACCAGAACAAAGCATTAGCACATAGTGAATACATGAACTCCTCAAACTATGGTCATCACCGGGAGTGGTCCCGATTATTATCACTTCGGGGTTGCCGGATCATAACACATAGTAGGTGACTATAGACTTGCAAGATAGGATCAAGAACTCACATATATTAATGAAAACATAATAGGTCCAGATCTGAAATCATGGCACTCGGGCCCTAGTGACAAGCATTAAGTATAGCAAAGTCATAGCAACATCAATCTCAGAACATAATGGATACTAGGGATCAAACCCTAACAAAACTAACTCGGTTACATGATAAATCTCATCCAACCCATCACCGTCCAGCACAGCGGTGAGCATCATGAAATTGGTGATGGAGGATGGTTGATGATGACGATGGCGACGAATCCCCCTCTCCGGAGCCCCGAACGGACTCCAGATCAGCCCTCCCGAGATGTTTTAGGGCTTGGCAGCGGCTCTGTCTCGTAAAACACGATGATTTCTTCTCCCTTATTTTTTCTCTCTGAAAGCAAATATATAGAGTTGGAGTTGGCGTCGGAGGGCATCCAGGGGGCCCACGAGGTAGGGGGCACCCCCACCCTCGTGGACAGGGTGTGGGCCCCCTGGTCTTCATCTTTGGCAAGGATTTTTTATTATTTTTTCTAAGATGTTCCGTGGAGTTTCAGGTCATTCCGAGAATATTTGTTTTCTGCACATAAAACAACATAATGGCAATTCTGCTGAAAATAGCGTCAGTCCGGGTTAGTTCCATTCAATTCATACAAGTTAGAGTCCAAAAAAAGGGCAAAAGTGTTTGGAAAAGTAGATACGACGGAGACGTATCACTGCCCAGATGCCAAGTGTTGAAGAGGCATCTCGAGTCTTCCTGAAGAGCAAGCAAGATCAGTTAGGCTATCTGATTCAAGCTACACTAAGGATTGAGAAGGGCTTGGCCACCCTGACTCAGAATCAGGAGAGCCTGGAGAGGATTGTGGAGACAAAATTCTATGATCTTGATCTGAAGGTGACTGAGATTCAGACTACAGTTGAGCAGCTTCAGGATGAAGCAGAGGAGAGGAAAGGAAGAGCAACCACTGATGCTTTTCAGCATGTGCCACGAGGTCCAAGGTCTGCTGGAGTGCCAGTCTCAGATGCCAGAGCTTCAGTGTCAGCACCAGCAGCTACAGCTCCAATGCCACCTCCAGCACCCACTCCAGCAGCTCCAACTACATCATCGGAAGCCTTCGTCCTTGGAGTTCTATCTACACCTCCTCCCGAAGACCAAGCCCGAGAGACATATAGCTCTATGCATTTTCAAACTTTTTGGTAACTTGTTGCCAAACGGGGAGAAATATGTATAGATCATAGGCTTCGAGAGAGTGTGTCTTGCCTTCTATCTCTCTTGCATTTGGTTGAACTCTTTATTGCGTACTCGTGTGAGATACTTTATGTCCTTGTGAGATACTTATATGATTGTGTGGTTGATCATATGCTACCTTAATGTTTGGTTGAATGATGCTATCCTTTATATTCCATATATGATCATTCACTTGCTTGGTGATGAGTGCATGCTTTTAATTTCCATCATTTTGAGCGCTCCACCAAGATGTATGTGACATGGAAGAGTAACCCATGATCCTAATTGATTGTGCATTTACATTCAAATGAAAATTTTAAATAATGCACAAATTTAGGGGGAGCTCTTGCTTATCACATACTTCTCAAAGCAACGATGTTTTTCTATCTTATAATCATTTGCGAAGCTTTGATCTATATGTTGTCATCAATTACCAAAAAGGGGGAGATTGAAAGTGCAACTATCCCTGGGTGGTTTTGGTAATTCCTAACAACATATAGCTCATTGAGCTAATGCTACTTGAAGATAAATATTTTAGGAAAAGCTCAATGGTCGGCATGGCATGGATTAGAAAAGTGGACCCCTCAAAATGCTAAGGATAAAACGATTGGCTCAAACTCAAAGCACAAGACTCTACATTTCATTTTTTAGTGATCCAAGATCACATTGAGTCCATAGGAAAGCCAATACTATTAAGAGGGGGTGAGGTGTTGCTTAATAAGGTTCTTGCTCAAAGTGCTTAAAGATATGCTCCACAACCCTCAACTACTTTCTCATATCCAAATATGTCCCAAACAAAAAGTCAAACTCGGCCCCACCGATTTGATCTATCCGGCGCCACCGAGTTCACTTGACATAGCCACTGCCACAAACCCTAGTCTATTTGGTCCCACCGATAGGGATCTCGGTCTCACCGAGATGGGATTGTAATTTCTCGGTTTCCCTTCGTAACGTTTCGGTCTAACCGAGATGAGCGATCGGTCCCACCGAGATTGCAATGCAAACTCTGTGTTTCCCTTTCATAATGTTTCGGTCCAATCGAAAGAGCGAATTGGTCCCACCGAGATTGCCTGACAAACTCTCTGGTTAGTCTATTACCAAAATCGGTCTCACCGAGTTTGTGTAATCGGTCTCACCGAGATTAGTTATGCCCTAACCCTAATGACATCGGTCCCACCAAGTTGACATGTTGGTCCCACCGAAAATCCTAACCTTCACATTTTGAACTAAATCGGTCTGACTGAGTTCTATGAATCGGTCCCACCGAGTTTGGTAATTGTGTGTAACGGTTAGATTTTGTGTGGAGGCTATATATACCCCTCCACCCGCTCTTCATTCGTAGAGAGAGCCATCGGAACATGCCTACACTTCCAACATACATTTTCTGAGAGAGAACCACCTACACTTGTGTTGAGGTCAAGATCCTTCATTCCAACCACATAAATCTTGATCTCTAGCCTTCCCCAGGTTGCTTCCCACTCAAATCATTTTTCCACCAAATCCTATCCTATGAGAGAGAGAGTTGAGTGTTGGGGAGACTATCATTTGAAGCACAAGAGCAAGGAGTTCACATCATCAACACACCATTTGTTACCTCTTGGAGAGTGGTGTCTCCTAGATTGGTTAGGTGTCACTTGGGAGCCTCCGTCAAGATTATGGAGTTGAACCAAGGAGTTTGTAAGGGCAAGGAGATCACCTACTTCGTGAAGATCTACCCTAGTGAGGCAAGTCCTTCGTGGGCGATGGCCATGGTGGGATAGACAAGGTTGCTACTTCGTGGACCCTTCGTGGGTGGTGCCCTCCGTGGACTTGCGCAATCGTTACCCTTCATGGGTTGAAGTCTCCATCAATGTGGATAAAAAAAATCTCCGTGTCAACATTGCGTTTGCTCCTCCAAACTCCTCCCTTTACCTTCATATGCAATTGTTTTACATTCCGCTGCTATACTCTTAGAATTGCATGTGTAGGTTGATTGCTTGACTTGTGCTAAGTTGCTAAAAATCTACCAAGAATTAAAATTGGGAAAAGGATAGATCTTATTTGGTCAAGTAGTCTAATCACCCCCCCCCCTCTAGACATACTTTCGATTCTACAAGGGAGTACAGATATGTGACTCCCAAGTACATGAAGAAATTCGTCGTACACCCTCCATGCCAAAGATCTCCATTGGCACCAGGCCAAGAAGCTGATCCCACTAGCATCAAGCGTGGTGAGGACTTTCCAAAAGAATGGGCCAAGCGGCAAGCAAAGTTGGCCAAAATGGCCAAAGAAGCAGTGAAGAAATTCAATGAAGATTCTGCTACTGCCACTGTTGAGGCCTCTGCTAGAAAGCCCAAGAAGGCCATGCCAAAGAAGCCTGCTCACAAGCCCAGTTCCTCAGCTGCAATGCCCTCACGGCCAAGTTCCTTAAAGCCCTCACGGCAAGTGCCTCACGCCACATCCTCAAAAGCAGCTCGAGTCCCCACTGCAAAATCCTTAGCAACTGCTGCAAAGTCCTCGGCACCTGTGCACCTCGCCTCTTCCCAAAGGACCGTTGGGATATCAATTTCTTCAAGAGAATCTGCAAGTTCTTCTGCTCCTCCGCAGTCCTCAACTGGCCCAACGTTACTGAAGAAAGGCCACTGTTGGACGAGGCACGAGACCAAGTCCTCACAAGAAGTAGGTCGCTGTCCAAGTACCGTCTAGTGAAGACGAAGTTGATGATGAAGAATTGGCTGAAATCATCAGAGACAGACAACAAAGGGCCGTTAGAGCCAAAGGCAGTAATGTGCCACTTCTGCTGGATCACAAGTTGATCCTCGATTTCATTGATCTCTGGCAGAAGGACCCTAACACTCCTATGCCTGATTTCAATCTCACACTGGCCAAAGTCATATGTTGACGGCCTTTATAGGCGAAGAAAAATGGAAGTTTGAGAAGGCCAGGCAACTGAAGAAAGCTCGGTACAAAAAGGAGTGTTTTCTGAAGAAGAAGAAGAAGAAGAAGAAGAAGAAGAAGAAGAAGAAGAAGAAGAAGAAGAAGAAGAAGAAGAAGAAGAAGAAGAAGAATGCTGTCAAAATGACAACTAATGAACTTGTGTACAAACTAAGATCAAAGCACTCAGTGATGAATTTGACGCATGTCGTGCAGATTGGCTGGGAGCCAAAGTCAGATTCGTCAAAATGGCGAAGGGATTTACCTCAAATGTTGCAGCTTCATCGCAACAAGAAATTCCTCAGGCTGAAGCATCTGCTCAGCCTACCGAAGAACATGCAAGCACAACTGATGACAATCAGGTTGTTGATGATTCTGAGAGTACCAGGGCTGCTGAAGAAATTCCAGCCACGAAAGAAACTGACAGGGCAACCTCTAGTGTTGCGCTTGAAGAACAAGCCAGGCCAGTTCAAGCATCTGCTATTGTGCCTAAGGAAATTGAACATGACAGGGCAACTGCATCAGTTGCGCCTGAATAAATTGCACCAATTTCATCTACTCCTCCTGCCAAGTCACCTCAGTTGACCAGTACCAACCTTCCTTTTGCATTAGAAGCGAAAAAGATCAAAGCTACAGAGATAGCAGCAGTATAGAAAAGGAAAGCATCTACATCCTCAGAGACTTTAGCTCCGAAGAAAGTGAAGACTTTGATGAGCTCTTATGCACACACAATAGATGCATTTCCAATATGAAGCATGCCATCCAAGGATATTGTTCCCTTTGGTGAGGAATATGTGATTCCTAGTGAATCGGATGAAGAAAATTCTTCTACTGCTACGTCAGAGCAGTTGGATGAAGAAATTGAAGTGGATAACACCCCTTCAACTCCTATGGTATCATCGCCCATGCCTCAGTTCACAGTTGAAGAGGCAGGCGTAGAAGAAATTAATGAAGAAGATGAGGATGTGGGCATTGGGTCAACAACTCCTATCCTGAATGATGACTACTGGGAAAGTCATCACCCCAATTCACCACTTTACACCCCTCTGCAACAGATTCCTCAGTCCCCTGTCCAAACTGAAGAAATTCATACGGGTTCTGATGGACGCCAAGCTTCACTTCCTTCTATTCCAGAAGAAGTACCAGCCACTAGTGCTGAAGAAATGGAGGCCAAGGCTGCCGCTGATGACACTGCTCCTGAAATTCCTCAGCACATGGCTCTAGAGGCTATGCTTCAAGAGGCTGTGAAGACATCAACTGCTAATCTTCAGCCCAAACCACAGAATCCTCACAACAAGAAGCGAAGTTCAAGGCTGATGACTTCTTTGCTGAGCATATTTTCTTCACTGACTACAATCCTTATGACTCTGCTCAACTTCGTCGCAAGCGTTTTTGGACTGCTAGCCAGATGAACTTCTATTCCTCGTTGTTGTTTGATAAGTACAAGATTTTTGACCATGAGCAAATTCCTCATGTGTATATGGAGTCTCTATCGTGCTTCACCCCAGTCCTCAGTGTTCTTCATGATGCTGGGTTGCTCAATCTCTGGACCGACATCTGCGGTTGAAATGAAGAACTCATTCTTCAATTCTTTGCCACGCTACACATCACAGGAAACGTTGAAGATGTCAATTCATGGGTACTGGACTGGATGACTGAAAACACTCACTACAAAGCTCCGGCCTCTGAATTGCTTCACGCCGTCCCTGTCAGTCATCCCACTGGACGTGCAAGGTGCATCTATGATGAACCTGAACTTTCAAATCATCTGATGCAAGTGCCGATGAAGCCTTTGAAGCCAGGCCAAGCTCCAAGAACCACGTTCCTAGTGAAGGAATTGCTCTATATGCCAAGGACAATCTACAAAATTTTGACCAAAACCCTCAGTCCAATCAAGGGCCACAACTCTGTTGATGAAGAAATTGTTGGCATCATGAAGAATCTGCTGTTCAATATCATCCACGGTATTCCTATCAACTACCACGATTTCTTCATGAGGACTTTGGCCAATGTAGCTCTATCACCATTTGAATTGAAGCCTTACGCTCCCTGGATTATGAGATTCATCATATCAAGGTCTTCAATCAACTATCAGGCTGACTGTCAAAATCATCTCAGCTACTTTCCGCCAATTAAAGTCCTCAAAAGGACTATTTCCTCAGCTGATGAGAAGGGTAGGGCTGCTGTAATTGATGAAGATACTCGTTCATTGGATGGAAAGTTTCGCAAAGCTGCATCTTATTCCACTAGTGATGACTCTGCCACTCATGATACTGCCGCAAATGCTTCAAAGCAATATCCTCAAGCCACTGCTCCGCGTGTAATGACTAATCATGAGCTTCTCATCGGTCTTCATCAGAAGGTCGATCGCAACCACAAGTGGGTCAAGCGTCAGTTTGGTTCAATTCTTCAGAATATGACGATCACGCAAAACACTGTGAAGAAGAACCACTACTACTTGCATGAAGTTTTTGATCGCACCTGGGCTGTATTGTCTCACCTCTACTATGATAAAGATCTCAAGCATATGGGCTTCCAACTAGACTTTGACTGGTCTCAGCCACCTTCGAAGAAATTCAAGAAGGCCAAAGTTCCTCACCTGGTCACCAGCTCATATTCCTCATCGCGCGAGACGGATGAAGCTGAAGACTTGAATGACACCGCCGCGGGCGCCCACGGACAACCCCAACAACGCTAGCGCTCCTCCATCGACATCATGATGATATTCTTCAGGGGTGTTAGTCCTCATTTTTGTCCCTTTTGGTCATTCGATGACAAAGGGGGGATTTGAGTTAGTATTCAAGCGGGTCTCTATATATGGGCATTTTTTTGTTAAGTTACAACTCTTGCTCTTCTGAAGTGTTTGTTGATCGAGTTGTAAATTTAAGTCCTATGTGTTGGGGATCGTAGCAGAAATTTAAAATTTTCTACGCATCACCAAGATCAATCTATGGAGTAATCTAGCTACGAGGGGAAGGGGAGTGCATCTACATACCCTTGTAGATCGCTAAGCGGAAGTGTTGCAAGAACGCGGATGAAGGAGTCGTACTCACAGTGATACAGATCGCGGTTGATTCCGATCTAAGCGCCGAACAAGGGCGCCTTCGCGTTCAACACACGTGCAGCCCGGTGACGTCTCCCACGCCTTGATCCAGCAAGGGGAGAAGGAGAGGTTGGGAAGACTCCGTCCAGCAGCAGCACGACGGCGTGGTGGTGGTGGAGGAGCACGGAACTCTAGCAGGGCTTCGCCAAGCACTACGAGAGACGAGGAGGGAGAGAGGTAGGGTTGTGCCAAGAGAGAGATCAAATCGTGTGTTGGGCAGCCCCCATACCTCAAGTATATATAGGAGAAGGGGAGGGGCTGCGCCCCCATCTAGGGTTCCCTCCCTAGGGGTGGCGGCAGCCCCAAAACCCATCTAGGGTTGTGGCCAAGGGGGGAGAGAGGGGGGCGCACCTAGGGTGGGCCTTAAGGCCCATCTAGACCTAGGGTTTGCCCCCTCCCACTCTTCCTTGCGCCTTGGGCCTTGGTGGGAGATGCCCCGGCCCACCTAGGGGCTGTTCCTTTCCCACTATTGGCCCATGTAGGCCTCCGGGGCTGGTGGCCCCACCTGGTGGACCCCCGGACCCCTCCGGTGGTCCCGGTACACTACCGGTGATGCCCGGAACACTTCCGTGGCCAAAACCATACTTCCTATATATCAATCTTTACCTCCGGACCATTCCGGAACTCCTCGTGATGTCCGGGATCTCATCCGGGACTCCGAAGAACATTCGGTAACCGCGTACATACTTTCCCTATAACCCTAGCATCATCGAACCTTAAGTGTATAGACCCTACGGGTTCGAGAGTCATGCAGACATGGCCGAGACAACTCTCCGGTCAATAACCAACAGCGGGATCTGGATACCCATGTTGGCTCCTACATGTTCGACGATGATCTCAGCGGATGAACCACGATGTCAAGGATTCAATCAATCCCGTATACAATTCCCTTTCTCTAGCGGTATAGTACTTGCCCGAGATTTGATCGTCGGTATCCCGATACCTTGTTCAATCTCGTTACCGGCAAGTCTCTTTACTCGTTCCGTAACACATCATCCCGTGATCAACTCCTTGGTCACATTGTGCACATTATGATAATGTCCTACCGAGTGGGCCCAGAGATACCTCTCCGTTACATGGAGTGACAAATCCCAGTCTCGATTCGTGCCAACCCAACAGACACTTTCGGATATACCTGTAGTGAACCTTTATAGCCACCCATTTACATTGTGACGTTTGGCACACCCAAAGCACTCCTACGGTATCCGGGAGTTGCACAATCTCATGGTCTAAGGAAATGATACTTGACATTAGAAAAGCTTTAGCATACGAACTACACGATCTTTGTGCTAGGCTTAGGATTGGGTCTTTTCCATCACATCATTCTCCTAATGATGTGTTCCCGTTATCAAGGACATCCAATGTCCATGGTCAGGAAACCGTAACCATCTATTGATCAACGAGCTAGTCAACTAGAGGCTTACTAGGGACATGGTGTTGTCTATATATCCACACATGTATCTGAGTTTCCTATCAATACAATTCTAGCATGGATAATAAACGATTATCATGAACAATGAAATATAATAATAACTAATTTATTATTGCCTCTAGGGCATATTTCCAACACTACGGTGATCTGATACTTTTGCTCTGTATTCTGCATGCTATTTCCTCAAGTTTGTTAATGCTCGCATGCTGAATTACATCAGTCACCATATTTCATCATGCCTTTCAAATTCTTCATATCATATGTTAAATGCGCGTATGAATTGCAAGATATAGGGGGAGATCTACATGATTCTACTCTACAATGTGCATTTTCTATTCAAAGCAAATTCCTCAAATATGCACATCTTCAGGGGGAGTTCTTCTATATCTTGCAATCAAATTCCTCAATATCAGTATTTACACTTCATATATATGTTTATCCCTGTTGAAAACTTAACCTATATTGTCATCAATCACCAAACAGGGGGGAGATTGTAAGTTCATCTAGTGCCCCTTAGTGATTTTGGTGTATTGAATACTTATAGGTTAAGGGACTAATGCGTTTGTGAGTGTACACAGGTCTATAAGTCTATGAGGAGTTTGATATTTACGATGAAAGCCAGCCCCTAAAAATGAATGTCTTCAGCTGAAGACTTTGGTTTTCTTGAAGACTTTGAAAGTGAGGAAATTGGTGTGACCGTGAAGACTTGATATTCATGCGAGGATTATGAAGCGTGAAGAATTTTGTTTTCATAGTTTCATTTTCCCTTTCTTGAGTCATAGGAAACACCATGCTGTTAAAGGGGATCGAGGTAAAACTAAGGAAAAGTTTCCAAGTGATGCTCATCTCAAAATCCTATACCTACCCAATCCTTTTGACTAAAGCCATTGGAAATCTCATACAGTTTGGTCAAATTCTTCAGTGGCAGAGACGAAGATCTTCTGGTCTCTAAGGAACTTTTTCTGACTAAGGAGTTAGGAATTCGCCAGTGCGGATTGCCTACAAGTGAGGAACATGATAGCCCTGAGGAATTTGATTCTCAGACTTCCGACTGTTATTGTGCTATGCACCAGCTGTCCCAAAATATGTACCCACTTAACAGTCATATCATTGAAGGGCATTTATGTCTTATCATGTTGGGTTGTTCCCTAGGCTATAAATAGCCGCCCCGTACAACCACTAGCGGTTTGGCTGCTCCAAGAGAAACTGACACTTGTCATTAAGAGCATCCCATCCCCCGAGGACTTTGAGCGAAAATCATCAAGTGAGGAAAACCCAAACCCAAACACCTACAAACCCAAAGTGATTGAGCATCACTGAAGAGATTGTTCTTGTGTGGAACCGACGCTTGTTACTTTTGAGTATTGTGCATCGTCCACACGGTTAGGCATCGTGGTCTAGAGCATCCAAGAGGAAATTGTGGATCGCCGAGTGACCGAGTCTGTCAAGGTTTGGAAGTCACCTGAAGACTTAACACGAGTGATTGGGCGAGGTCTGTGTGACCTTAGCTCAAGGAGAATACGGTGAGGACTGTGTGTCCAGGACTGTGTGTCCGGGACTGTGTGTCCGGGACTGTGTGTCCCCAGGTTTAAATACCTAGCTGCTCCAACCAGACATACACTGTCGCAACAGTTGGAACTGGTCTACCAAATCATCGTCTTCACCAAGCTACTGGTTCTATTTCCTCAACCCTTTCATTTCCTCATTCTTGTATAGAAGTACTTGATTGTTACTGTTTGAAGAATTTGAGTAAAGACTTTCTCAATTTCCTCAATCCTAATTCTTTAGTCACGTTGTCTTCAACCTGCTTATCTTGTGTTTACGCTACTTTTACTATGTGCTTGTTTTCATTTCATCATGATGAATGTGCTACTGCTCTGTTACGCTTGCATCTGAGTACTTATTCCGCTGCTAGTCTTTCGTGACTTAGGAAATTCCTCACCTTGAATTACCTTAGTGACGAATATGGAAAAATCGCCTATTCACCCCCTCTAGTCGATATAACGCACTTTCAATAACAACAAAAAACTTAAACATAGGACTCTTATCATAGAACTTTTATCATAGACTTCTCATGAATAAGTGACAATTCATCACACTATTGAAGTGTAAAGCAAAAACTCTATTAGAAACCAACAAACTATGTTCTCAGTCAACTTTGTAACTACAATTCATCATCTTTTCAGGAAGGGTCGCGTATCGGAGCCTTTAGGCAAGTCCACATACTCAACCATCATATAGTCTTCTATGATTTCTAACACTCACCGCATACGCATGAGCAAAACGTTTCAATCAGACACATAGAAAGATAGGGGCTCATAGTTTCGCCTCCCAATGTATCCACCTCAAGGGTGATGTCAACAATAATAACTCATGCTACCCATATTCAACTAGACATATGTGCCTAGATCTTTCCTCACCACATGATGCTTGCCAAAGGAGAAAATAAAAAAGGAATAGAGAGAAAACTTTGACTCTTTGCATAAAAGTAAATACATAAAAGTAAAAGATAGGTCCTTCGTAGAGGGAAGCAGAGGTTGCCATGCACTTATTTGTTTGTATGCTCAACCCCTTAGTGCAAAAGAACGTCACGTTGCATTTCCCCTTGTGATGGCAACTTTATTATGCAGTCTGTCGCTTTTATTCTTCACCATCACAAGTTCTTACAATGCTGAATTTTCTCTTACACTAAATGATCTCACATTTTTAGAAGCAATTTTTATTGCCTTATTGCACCGATGACAACTTAATTGAGGGATCTTGCTCAATCCCTAGGTAGGTATGGTGTACTCTTGGAAATAAGATTTGAGTTTAAGGGTTTTTGGATGCACAAGTAGTATCTCTACTTAGTGCGGAATTTTTGGCTAGCAAAGATAGGGGCAAGCACCACATGTTAAAGCATCTATGACAATATGACTTCTATGTGAATATGAACAAACATAAATCATTAAGTTGTCTTCCTTGTCCAATGCCAACAGTTTTGGCATATATTATTTTGATGGGGGCTCACAATCACAAAAGATTTCTAGGATAGTATATTTATATGTGAATCTTCTCTTCCCTTATTAATTCTTTCATGAGTTGCATTATTGACTAATGCTATGTTTGTCAATATCTAATAAAATTTCCTACTTATACTTTTCCTTATGTGGTGTCATCACCTACCATAAGATTAGCATATGATCCTTTTCATTTATTTTTCGTTCTTCTTATTTATTTCCTTTATTTTTATTACAACTTGAAAGCAAAGAAAGCAAAAACTCAAACTAAACTTTATTATATATCTCGCACACGATTACAAAGATAGATCACTAAGCAAACTCTAGAAAAGGAAGGATCAAACTAAACTTTTATTCATCTAAAGCAAAAGATCGAACTAAAATAAATAAAGGCAAAAGATAGTGGGGATGATACAATACCGGGGACCTCCCCCAAGCTTGGCGAAAGCCAAGGGGAGTGCCCATACCTGATACTCAATTTTCTTTTGGTGATGAAGAAGAAGGTGGTGGTGATGAAGAAGATATCTTGTCCTCGGGTTTCCATGGCAGAGGTCCACCATCATAAGAGGAGGAGTGAGTCTCACGGGTCCTGCAACCGGCAGCCAAACTCATACCTTTAAACCTTGCCTCATATTCAAAGACTTGGTTTTGGAGATCGTATATCTGGCCTTGGAGGAAGTTGATTTGCTCGTTGAGAGTCAAGACGATGTCCTTCATGGGCTTAACATACACCTTGATATCACGGGAAAGGTCCGTGATCATAAGGTGATTGGCATTGAGTCCACGCTCCACCATCCCTTTGCACCGGAAGACCTCCTGCTCCAAACTTGAAGCCTGGCCTCCAAGGTTCCCATCCCCTTGGGACCTAGCACATCGCAGAGGTGAAGCACCCCCTCATGCATATGGATGACCTGGGGGTGCTGCACCACCTCCCGCAAATATGGTTTGATGATGTTCTTGAAGAACTTGCCCTTGGAGGAGCTTGAAGAGGCCATGGTAGATGGGATCTGACACAAAACAGCAAGGAAAAGAAAACAAAGGATTTCTCTATGATACGGTGGTCAATAGGTCTGGGGGGGATATAAAGATTTTTTATCTTGGGAAACAACAAAACTATAGAAAGAGAAGTTCGGAAGGTACCCCAGGTGGGCACAACCCACCTGGGCGGGCCTGGCAAGCCAGGCGCGCCCTGGTGTCTTGTGCCCACCAGGGTACGCTTCCTGGAAGTTTCTTATTTTCCTAATTTTCTAAATATTCCAAAACTGACAAAAAATATTTTTGCGGATTTTTCGAAGTCCATTTACTTACCGTATCACGTACCTCCTTATTTTGCCGATTCTGGAGTGTTCCGGAAGGATTCTTTTATGTGTTCTTCCGGTGTCAAAGTTTGGATAATATTACTTTCAACATTAATGGGCGTACCTCAGATATAATGTTTTATTCGTTGCTTGTTAACAACCTTCGGGTTAGTACCTTCGACATTATTTATTTTGATGGCTCTAGACCGATAAACCTCCTCGATAACATAGGGTCCTTCCCATTTTGAGAGGAGTTTTCCTACAAAGAATCTGAAACGAGACTTGTACAAAAGAACATATTCTTCGACTTTAAACTCACGCTTTTGGATTCTCTTATCATGCCATCTTTTGACTTTTTCTTGAAACAACTTGGCATTTTCATAAGCTTGGGTTCTCCATTCATCTAATGAGTTGATATCAAATAACCTCTTTTCATTGGCAAGTTTGAAATCATAGTTGAATTCTTTGATTGCCCAATATGCTTTACGTTCTAACTAAGAGGCAAATGAGAAGCTTTTCCATAAACCATTTTATAAGGAGACATACCCATAGGATTTTTATACGCTGTTCTATAAGCCCAAAGTGCATCATCTAATTTCTTAGACCAGTTCTTCCGGGACCTATTGACAGTCTTTTGCAAGATTAATTTTATTTCTCTATTGCTAAGTTCAACTTGACCACTATACTGAGGATGATAAGTGTAACGCCCCGAACACACACCGTCGTTGGTCGTTACTCCTGGCGGGATCTAGACTGGCCCCATAGATCAATATTAGTCTTTTCTGCGCACTTTGTCCTCACTCATGCGCACCCGGGAGCAACTTCCCGGTCGGTCACCCATCCTGAAATTACTCCAAGCTGAGCACGCTTAACTTTGGAGTTCTATCCGAATGGGCTTTCGGAAAAGAAGGAATTCCTTATTGATATGAGTAGTCTATCATCCCTAATAAGCCAGGCTATCACATACACCCCCACTCAGAGGAACCGACGTTCTCGTCGGGCCACAGGAACGTTCCCTCTTGGCACATACGTCTGTGCATCCAGTCTGGTATATGTGCCATGCCGTGTGCCACGACGGATCACAAACGTCATGAACAACATGACCGCGCACCTGTCCGCAAATATACGTGTAACCACGAGGGTCGGCTCTGATACCAACTTGTAACGCCCTGGACACACCCGCTGGTGGTCGTTACTCCTGGTGGGATCTAGACTGGCCCCACAGATCAATACTAGTCTTTTCTGCACACTTTGTCCTCACTCGTGCGCACCCGAGAGCAACTTCCCAGTCGGTCACCCATCCTGAAATTACTCCAAGCTGAGCACGCTTAACTCTGGAGTTCTGTCCGAATGAGCTTCCGGGAAAGAAGGAATTCCTTATTTATATGAGTAGTCTATCATCCCTAATAACTCAGGCTATCACAATAAGGTGATGCAATTCTATGGTTAACATCATACTTGGCAAGCATTTTACAGAAAGCGCCATGAATAAAGTGTGAACCACCATCAGTCATTAAATATCTAGGAACTGCTGGGGAATGTAACATGCAATTTCAAAAAAAAATCCTACGATCACGCAAGATCTATCTAGGAGATGCATAGCAACGAGAGGGGGAGAGTGTGTCCACATACCCTCGTAGAACGAAAACGGAAGAGTTAGCTTGATGCGGTTGATGTAGTCGAACGTCTTCTCGATTCAACCGATCAAGCATCGAATGTACGACACCATCGAGTTCTGCACACATTCAGCTCAATGACGTCCCTCGAACTCTTGATCCAGCAAAGTGCCAAGGGATAGTTTCGTCAGCACGATGGCGTGGTGATGGTGATGGTGAAGTGATCCGCGCAGGGCTTCGCCTAAGCACTACGACAATATGACCGGAGGAGTAAAGGGTGGAGGGGGGTGCCGCACACGGCTTGGAACAATTGTGTGTCTAGGAGGCACCCCCCTCCCATGTATATAAAGGAGGGAGAGGAGAGGAGGCCGGCCAAGGCACGCCCCCAAGTGTGGAGGAGTCCTACTAGGACTCCAAGTTCAATTCGGACCCCCCTTCCTTTTACCGGAGAGGGAAAGGGGGAAGGAGAGGGAGAAGGACAAGGAAAGAGGGGCGCCGCCTCCTTCCTTACTACAATTCGGACCCCTTCCAAGTGGGGGCATGCCAGCCCCTTGTGGGATGGTGTGCCTCCCTTCCAAGGCCTATGTGGCCCATTACTTTCCCCGGGGGGTTCCGGTACCCCCCCCCCCGGTACTCCGATAAGTACCTGAAACACTCCGGAACCATTCTGGTGTCCGAATACTATCGTCCAATATATCAATCTTTACCTCTCGACCATTTCAATACTCCTCTTCATGTCTGTGATCTCATATGGGACTCCAAACAATCTTCGGTCACCAAAACACATAACTCATAATACAAATTGTCATTGAACTTTAAGCGTGCGGACCCTACGTGTTCGAGAACTATGTAGACATGAGCGAGACACATCTCTGGTCAATAACCAACAGCGGAACATGGATGCTCATATTGGTTCCTACATATTCTACGAAGACTGAGGGAGTCCTGGATTAGGGGGTGTCCGGATGGCCGGGCTATACCTTCAGCCGGACTCCTGGACTATGAAGATACAAGATCGAAGACTTCGTCCTGTGTCCGGAAGGGACTTTCCTTGGCATGGAAGGCAAGCTTGGCGATGCGGATATGTAGATCTCCTACCATTGTAACCGACTTTGTAACCCTAACCCTCTCCGGTGTCTATATAAACCGGAGGGTTTTAGTCCGTAGGACAACATACAGAACAACAATCATACCATAGGCTAGCTTCTAGGGTTTAGCCTCTCCGATCTCGTGGTAGATCTACTCTTGTACTACCCATATCATCAATATTAATCAAGCAGGACGTAGGGTTTTACCTCCATCAACAGGGCCCGAACCTGGGTAAAACTTCGTGTCCCTTGCCTCCTGTTACCATCCAGCCTAGACGCACAGTTCGGGACCCCCTACCCGAGATCCGCCGGTTTTGACATCGACATTGGTGCTTTCATTGAGAGTTCCTCTGTGTTGTCGCCATCAGGAAGGATGCCTCGCCCCGTCTTTAAAGACGGCCCCGTTGCTATGGGAGCTTTGGCTGTCGGCCAAACCCTCCGGCTATGTGGTTTTCTTATGACCGCCTGTTCGGCTTCTGTGCCGATGATGACCTCTCAAGCCATCAAAAACAATCTTCATGTCAGCTCGGAACTCGCCGAGCAGTTAGATCCAATGGAACTCTCCTCCATAAACAAGCTCTTGGATCGCATCGCCGCCCTGGGAGTCGCTACGGATTACGACCAGATTGGGTCTAAACCCGATCTGGGAGAGATTAACTCTCCCCAAGTCACCCATCACGTTGTCGTGGTAGAGGGACAGTGCGGCGACCCTTCATCTATCTTAAGGACTAGCTACATCCGGATTCCCGATCCCTCCAAGCCGGATACCCGTGGAGGGGAGGATATCACTGAAGACCTGAACTTAGAGTCAGACGACGGGCTGGATTCATTGGAAAACATCCAGGAATCCAAATTTTCAAGTTCGGAAATTCCTCGGCCTCTGAGCCTCAGATTGGGTGAGGCTTCGGATTTAATTCCACCCACCCACCCGAACATAAGCGATCTATCCCAAATCAGGCAAGAGCCCGAAGAAACAGTACATCATTACTGGCCAGATTCCTCCTGGTTAGGAACAGGATAAGGGACTGCCGCGAGGAAGACACAATCTCAATCTTCTGCAATAATTGCACAGACAAGGGAATCCTCAATGCCATAAGTCGCCGTGATATTACACGCTTCGCTGACTTGGCGTCCATTGTACGAAAGTACTGTGCGATGGAAAGCGCCTGGAAAACCGAAATAAAATTTTGGGATGATCCGGCCCTGAATACAAACCCAGTCCGAAATAAAAGGGTGCATCATCGCCAGACACCCGGGTCAAACACCAAAAAGCAAAAACCCTCTACAAGGCATGGAACCATACTGGAAGGATGGCTTAATGGACCCTGTAAAATTCACAGTACAGAGGACGCCACACCAACTCACAGCCTTAGAGCATGTTGGATACACCGGCAGGTGGCCAAAATTGGCGAAGATCTCCTTATTCCGGAGGCCACAAAAAGCCACCCCAAAGACACCAATACGGTATTAACAGTCTTCGAGACTTTCGCATCAAATAATATGTGAAAAAGGACATTCCGCAGCCTTGCCGAAGTCTACCAAGTAGCAACAATAAACCATGGAGTGACACGGCTATTACCTTTAACGCCAGTGATGAACCTAAATTCCGAACAGCCCGAGCACCAGCCGCATTGGTCCTTAGTCCAATAGTGGACGGCTTTCGTCTTACCAAGGTACTCATGGACAGCGCCAGCGGATTGAACCTCATTTATGAGGAAACCCTTCAAAAAATGGAAATAGACTGGAACCGCATTGAGCGAAGCAGCACAACCTTTAGAGGAATAATCCCCAGTCGGGAAGCGCGCTGTACAGGAAAAATCACACTAGATGTGGTGTTCGGCACGCCGGATAATTACAGGTCTGAAGAGGTCATGTTCCATGTGGCTCCGTTCAGCAGAGGTTATCACGCTCTGCTAGGACGGGAAGTGTTTACAATCTTCCAAGCAATACCCCATTACGGGTACATGAAGCTCAAGATGCCCGGGCCTAACGGGATCATCACTCTCGCTAGTGATCCGGACATAGCACTCCGCGCCAAAAACAAGACAGCCGCACTGGCCCTCGAGGCACTATCCGAAGGCCTAGCGGCCGAGGAACTGACTGTGCTGCGCTCCACGGTGAAAGGGACGATGTGGTACTCGACAAAAGATCCAAGTCCACCTTCCTTAAACCGGCGGACGAAATAGTCAAATTCCAGGTCCATCCAACGGACCCCAATGAAATAGCTTCCATCGGGGCACAGTTAAACCCTGATGTAGACGCCGCACTACGAGAGTTCCGACGAGAGAACTCGGACATTTTTGCCTGGCACCCTTCAGACATGCCAGGAATCCCACGCAGGCTGGCCGAGCACAGCTTAAATATCCTAAAAGGATTCAAACCTGTCAAACAAGCTCTTCGGCGTTTTTCCAAAACTAAGAGACAGGCCATGGGAGAGGAGCTAGCAAAGCTATTGGAGGCCGGATTCATCAGAGATATAAAACATCCGGACTGGCTAGCAAACCTGGTGATGGTACCAAAGAAGGACAAATACTGGCGCATGTGTGTTGATTTTAAAGACCTTAACAAGGCTTGCCAAAAGGATCCCTTCCCCCTCCCCCGCATCGATCAAATTATCGATGCTACCGCAGGACACGATTCGTTGTGTTTCCTCGACGCATATTCCGGCTACCATCAAATCAAGATGGCAGAATCAGACCAAGCCGCAACGGCATTTATCACACCATATGGCCCATTCTGCTTCAACACAATGCCCTTCGGGCTCAAAAACACCGGCGCAACATATCAGCGCATGATTCAGACATGTTTGGCAAACCAGATCGGCAAAAAAGTGTAGGCATATGTAGATGATGTGGTCGTCGAAACAAGACATGTCAAATCTCTAGTAGACAAATTGAGGCTCACATTCGATAACCTCTGAACATACGACATCAAGCTCAACCCGGAAAAATGCGTTTTTGACCTTCCAGCCGGAAAGCTCTAGGGCTTCATTGTATCCGGTAGAGGAATTGAAGCAAATCCTGCCAAGATCCGAGCTCTGTCACAATTGGATATCCCAAAGGACCTCAAACAAATACAAAAGTTAACCGGATGCGTGGCGGCTCTAAGCCGCTTTATCTCCCGCTTGTGTGAAAAGGCCCTACCCCTTTACCGCCTCCTTCGGTGCACCAAACACTTCGAATGGACGGATGCAGCCATGGCCGGACTCGACGAAATAAAAGCCATATTGGCAACAAACCCAGTCATGGCCGCTCCAAACATTGGCGAACCAATGCTATTGTACATTGCAGCAACACATCAGGTTGTAAGCACAGTGCTCGTCATCGAACGAGAAACGGACGGACACAAATTCCCCCTTCAAAAGCCGGTCTATTATGTGTCCACTGTCCTCACTCCGTGCAAATCACGGTACCCGCATTATCAAAAGATTGCGTACGCGGTATTCATGGCATCCCGGAAGCTACGACACTACTTTCAAGAGTGTTCAAAAACAGTAGCCTCGGAAGTACTACTTAACGATATTATAAACAACCGTGACGCAACGGGCCGGATTGCAAAATGGGCCATTGAGCTCCTCCTGTTCGACATAACTTATAAGCCACGGCAAGCCATCAAGTCGCAACTTTTGGCCGACTTCGTCGCGGAATGGACGGAGGCCGAACTCCCTAAAGAGTACGGCACATATTCTAATTGGATCATGCATTTCGACGGCTCTAAGATGTTGGCCGGACTAGGGGCTGGCGTCGTTTTGACGTCCCCCACAGGAGACACAGTTCAATACGTACTCCAGATTATGTACACAGACTCCAACAATGCAGCCAAATATGAGGCCCTTTTACATGGTCTCCGGATGGCAGTATCCATGGGCATTCAATGCCTAGAGGTGCGCGGGGACTCGAACCTCGCAATATCCCAAATAAATGGAGACTTCGATGCCAAGGATCCAAAAATGGCAGCTTACCGCAACGCCGTCCTAAAAATGTCAGCTCGGTTCGAAGGGCTTGAATTTCACCATATAGCCCGGGAAAATAATCAGGCGGCAGATGTCCTGGCACACATCGGCGCAAAACGCGATGTAGTCCCCCCAACATCTTCTTGGAAAGGCTGTTCAAGCTATCCGTAGTATGGGAAGGGGAGCCGAACAATAACAGCCCGGATCCAACCGCACTGCCCGACACCGAACATTCTGACACAATCGGAGGCTCTGCCAATGAAATAACACCTTCAGCCCACGTAATAATGGCCGTCATCGCCCAGAACCATTCCTCGCCTACCTTACTAGGCAGGAACTCCCCGAGGACCAAAATGAGGCACGCTGCATAGTGCGGCGATCCAAAGCCTACAAAGTCCACGAGGGAGAGCTTTATAAGAAAAGCACTACCGGAGTCCTTCAAAGGTGCATCTCCGAAGAGGAAGGGCAGAACCTCCTGGCTGAAATTCATGCCGGACTCAGCGGTCATCACGCTGCAGCTCGGTCCCTTGTAAGCAAGGCCTTCCGTACAGGCTTTTATTGGCCGACGGCCCGGGCAGACGCCCAGGACTTACTCCAACGATGTGTCGGTTGCCAGCTCTTTGCAAACCAAAGCCATATGCCACCCACCGCGATCCAAACCATCCCCATCACTTGGCCCTTCGCAGTCTGGGGGCTTGACATGGTTGGACCCCTTAAAGGCGGAACCCACAAGCAAAAATACTTACTGGTCATGATGGATAAGTTCACCAAATGGATATAAGCCAAGACTGTTAAGACGGCTGAATCTGGACCGGTGATAGACTTTATATCCGGGGTTGTACACTGTTACGGCCTCCCCCACAACATCGTCACTGATAACGACACGAACTTTACGGCCGACGAGGTAAATCTCTGGTGCAAAAACATGGGCATCAAGCTCGATTATGCTTCCGTCTATCACCCTTGTGTTCGCCTCCGCCTTCGGACTAGGCTTTGGAGCCTGGCTGGTGGAGGCGCGATTGGAAGCCTCTCCGAATATAGTCCGGCGAGGTCTCTTTGTCCTAAAGAGAGCACGAGTGTTAATATGCCTTGAAGGTATAACACCTGGGATGAGGGGCGCGCCATACCTTTGCGCTGACGCCTCAGTCCGGACTGCACCTCTTTTCTGCACACGGGGCCCTGCGGCCCCTCGTTGGCTTGTCGCCGCAGGTTCGGCCTCCCGTCTCAAAACCTCCCCTGCAAAGCTCAGTTGTAATCAGGAAACTAAAAACACAAGAGGGCGGACCCCTATTCGGGGTACTGGGACTTCGATCTCAGTTACCTGGGAGGCCGGGATTAGCCTTGGGTAATCGGCCGTAATGGCCACCAAGGCGTTGTCCTTGCTCAATTGATGGAACACTCCATCAATCAGCTCCACAGATAAGTCTGGATCCTCTTGAGAGATCGGGTCGAGGGACCGTCCTGGGTCCTCGGGTTGTGGAGGACTGTTTATTTCTTTAACAGTCTGCCGTTGTTCCTGCGTTGAAGTCGTTAGACTGAATATTTAACAATGGGATTATAAAAGGGATGGGAAAGTAAATGTGATCTCTTACCCAGCTTGGGGGATTGTACATAGAAAATCCACCCTGTGGGTTGACGCAGAGAAATTCCTCCTCTTCTCCCTTGTACAAAGCGGACAAGGTCTTTGTTAGAGCCCCAGCCGAATCCGGCCCCTTACGGCCGTAGCGGGTGGCGTCGTCCTCCCCGTTGAAGTCTCACATGGGGTGGCCTCTATACTGTAGCGGTTGCACCCCTCGCATGATGCATGCGGCCATGACCCCGATCATGGTCAGTCCGGAATGAGCTAACAATCTTATCCGGCCCATCAGGTAAAGGACGTCCTTGTCACTTTCCCTTTGAGGTCTCCATGGACGCCAACTTACGCGCTTCTTTAGTGGAGCACTGTCGAACTCAGGGAGGCCGATCCGGACAGGATCCGGTAGCGGGACGTCCTCTATGTAAAACAATTCCAAAGGCCAGTCCTCGGACGGCTTCTTTGGGGTTCCAGATAGATATCTGGCCCCGGTGATGCGCCACACTTCGGCTCCGCCCACTTGATATATTGACCCCTTCTGAGAACGGGGCACAAGGCAGAATAGCTCTTTCCACAGCCCGAAATGAGCCTCAACACCCAAAAACAGCTTGCAGAGGGCTACGAAGCCCGCGATATGCAAGACGGAGGCAGGCGTAAGATTGTGTAGCTAGAGGCCATAGAACTCTAGGAGACCCCGGAGAAACGGATGGATTGGAAATCCGAGCCCTCTTATTAAATAAGGGACAAGGCATACCCGCTCTCCTTTGGAGGGATTAGGGGCACTCTCCGCTTGCTCTCTGCCATTATAGATGGCAAGACCGGCTCGAACTGGGACCATATAGGCCGGGGGGAGAAATCCCTTGGTCTGGAGCATCACTAGCTCGCTATGCGGGATGGAGCATATCTCCCAATATCCAGGCTGAGGGCTGGAAGGGAGAAAGGAGGAGTTGCGGCGGCTGGCCATGGTGGAATGGACCTTTGTTGGATGCGCTCTGATGAACACTCGCAAAGGGGAGAAGGTGTGGTTTGGATCTAAATCCTCGTCCCCTTAAATGGGCGGCTCATTTACGTGGCTAGGGGTGTGGATGTAAAAACACTCAGACTTTTCATATTCGTTTGACACGTGGGAGATGGCCATTATTGGGCGTAGAAGCCAAGGAGCGCAACATTTACAAGAAACCGGACTTTATTCAACAGGTACACGGAATTTGGAGGAGAACCCGCCTTGCAATGCCGAAGACAATCTGCGCGCCGGACTCATCGTCATTGAAGCCTGGTTCGGGGGCTACTGAGGGAGTCCTGGATTAGGGGGTGTCCGGATGGCCGGACTATACCTTCAGCCGGACTCCTGGACTATGAAGATACAAGATTGAAGACTTCGTCCCGTGTCCGGAAGGGACTTTCCTTGGCGTGGAAGGCAAGCTTGGTGATACGGATATGTAGATCTCCTACCATTGTAACCGACTTTGTAACCCTAACCCTCTCCGGTGTCTATATAAACTGGAGGGTTTTAGTCCGTAGGACAACATACAGAACAACAATCATACCATAGGCTAGCTTCTAGGGTTTAGCCTCTCCGATCTCGTGGTAGATCTACTCTTGTACTACCCATATCATAAATATTAATCAAGCAGGACGTAGGGTTTTACCTCCATCAAGAGGGCCCGAACCTGGGTAAAACTTCGTGTCCCTTGCCTCCTGTTACCATCCGGCCTAGACGCACAGTTCGGGCCCCCTACCCGAGATCCGCCGGTTTTGACACCGACAAAGACCTTTATCGGTCAAACCGCAATGACAACTTATGTCATTCCCTTTGTCATCGGTATGTTACTTGCCCGAGATTCGATCGTCGGTATCTTCATACCTAGTTCAATCTCGTTACCGGCAAGTCTCTTTACTCGTTCCATAATGCATCATCCCATAACTAACTCATGAGTCACATTGCTTGCAAGGCTTATCATGATGTGCATTACTGAGAGGGACCAGAGATACCTCTCCGATACTCGGAGTGACAAATCCTAATCTCGATCTATGCCAACCCAACAAACACCTTCGGAGATACCTGTAGAGCATCTTTATAATCACCCAGTTATGTTGTGATGTTTGATGGGTCTTGTCCATCACATCATTCTCCAAATGATGTGATCCCGTTCATCAAATTACAACACATGTCTATGGTCACGAAACTTAACCATCTTAAATTAACGAGCTAGTCTAGTAGAGGCATATTAGGGACACTTTGTTTTGTCTATGTATTTACACATGTATCAAGTTTCCGATTAATACAATTCTAGCATGAATAATAAACATTTATCATGATATAAGGAAATATAAATAACAACTTTATTATTGCCTGTAGGGCATATTTCCTTCAGTCTCCCACTTGCACTAGAGTCAATAATCTAGTTCACATTGCCATGTCATTTAACATCAATAGTTCACATCTTTATGTGATTAACACACATAGTTCACATTGCCATGTGACCAACACCGAAAGGATTTACTAGAGTCAATAATCTAGTTCACATATATATGTGATTAACACCCAAAGAGTACTAAGGTGTGATCATAGTTTTCTTGTGAGAGAAGTTTAGTCAATGGGTCTGCCATATTCAGATCCATATGTATTTTGAAAATTTCTATGTCTACAATGCTCCGCATGGAGCTACTCTAGCTAATTGCTCCTACGATCAATACGTATCTAGATTGAGACTTAGAGTCATCTAGATCGGTGTGAAACCTTGCATCGACGTAACTCTTTACGATGAACTATTTATCACCTCCATAACCGAGAAGCATTTCCTTAGTCCTCTTTAGGTACCTAAGGATAATTTTTTACCATTGTCTAGTGATCTATTCCTAGATCACTATTGTTCCCCCTTGCCAAAGTCATGGAAAGGTATATAATAGGTCTGGTACACATCATGGCATACTTTATAGAACCTATGGATGAGGCATAGGGAATGACTTTCATTCTCTCTCTATCTTCTGCCGTGGTCGGGTTTTGAGTCTTACTCAACTTCACACCTTGTAACATAGGTAAGAACCCTTTCTTTGACTGATCCATTTTGAACTCCTTCAAAATCTTGTCAAGGTGTGTGCTTTGTGAAAGTCCTATTAGGCGTCTCGATCTATCTCCATAGATCTTGATGCCCAATACATAAGTAGCTTTACCGAGGTCTTTTATTGAAAAATTCTTATTCAAGTATCCTTTTATGCTATCCAGAAATTCTATATCATTTTCAATCAGCAATATGTCATCCACATATAATATCAGAAATGCTACAGAGCCCCCACTCACTTTCTTGTAAATAGATGATTCACCGTAAGTCTGTATAAAACCATATGCTTTGATCACCTCATCAAAGCATATATTCCAACTCTGAGATGCTTGTACCAGTCCATAGATGGATCGCAGGAGCTTGCACACTTTCTTAGTACCTTTAGGATCGAAAAAACCTTCTGGTTGCATCATATACAACTCTTCTTTAATAAATCCATTAAGGAATGCAGTTTTGACATCCATTTGCCAAATTTCATACACTGCGGCAATTTGTAACATGATCCCGACAGACTTAAGCATCGCTACGAGTGAGAAAGTCTCACCGTAGTCAACTCCTTGAACTTGTCAAAAACCTTTCGCAACAAGTCGAGCTTTGTAGACAGTAACATTACCATCAGCGCCAGTCTTCTTCTTGAAGATCCATTTATTCTCTATGGCTTGCCGTTCATCAGGAAAGTCAACCAAAGTCCACACTCTATTCTCATACATGGATCCTATCTCATATTTCATGGCCTCAAGCCATCTGTCAGAATCTGGGCTCATCATCGCTTCCTCATGGTTCGTAGGTTCATTATGGTCTGGTAACATGACTTCCATAACGGGATTACCGTACCACTCTTGTGTGGAACGTGCTCTGGTTGACCTACGAGGTTCAGTAGTAACTTGATCTGAAGTTCCATGATCATTATCATTAGCTTCCTCTCTAGTTTATGTAGGCATCAATGGAACTGTTTTTTGTGATGAGCTACTTTCCAATTCGAGAAAAGGTACAATTACCTCATCAAGTTCTACTTTCCTCCCACTCACTTCTTTCGAGAGAAACTCCTTCTCTAGAAAGGATCCATTCTTAGCAACAAAGATCTTGCCTTCGGATCTGTGATAGAAGGTGTACCCAACAGTTTCTTTTGGGTATCCTATGAAGATGCACTTCTCCGATTTGGGTTCGAGCTTATCAGGCTGAAGCTTTTTCACATAAGCATCACAACCCCAAACTTTAAGAAACAACAGCTTAGGTTTCTTGCCAAACCACAGTTCACACAGTGTCGTCTCAACGGATTTAGATGGTGCCCTATTTAACGTGAATGCAACTGTCTCTAATGCATAACCCCAAAACGGTAGTGGTAAATCGGTAATAGACATCATAGATCGCACCATATCCAATAAAGTACGGTTACGATATTCGGACACACCATTACGCTATGGTGTTCCAGGTGGCGTGAGTTGTGAAACTATTCCACATTGTTTTAAATGAAGGCCAAACTCGCAACTCGAATATTCGCCTCCACGATTAGATCGTAGCAATTTTATTTTCTTGTTACAATGATTCTCCACTTCACTCTGAAATTCTTTGAACTTTTCAAATGTTTCAGACTTGTGTTTCATTAAGTAGATATAACCATATCTGGTCAAATCATCTATGAACTTCAGAAAATAACGATACTCGCCGCGAGCCTCAACACTCATCGGACCACATACATCAGTACGTATTATTTCCAATAAGTCGGTGGCTCGCTCCATTATTCCGAAGAACGGAGTCTTAGTCATCTTCCCATGAGGCATGGTTGCAAGAATCAAATGATTCATAATCAAGTGATTCCAAAAGTCCATATGCATGGAGTTTCTTCATGCGCTTTACACCAATATGACCTAAATGGCAGTGCCACAAATATGTTGCACTATCATTATCAACTTTGCATCTTTTGGCATCAATATTATGAATATGTGTATCACTATGATCCGGATTCAATAACCATTTACATTGGGTGTATGACCATAGAAGGTTTTATCCATATAAACAGAACAACAATTATTCTCTGACTTAAATGAATAACTGTATTGCAATAAACATGATCTAATCATATTAATGCTCAGCGCAAACACCAAATAACTTTTATGTAGGTTCAACACTAATCCCAAAGGTAGAGGGAGTGTGCGATGGTGATCGTATCAACCTTGGAATTACTTCCAACACACATCGTCACCTCGTCCTTAACTAGTCTTTGTTTATTTTTAACTCTTCTTTTGAGTTACTACTCTTAGCAACTAAACCGGTATCAAATACCGAGTGGTTGCAATAAACACTAGTAAAGTACACATCAATAACATGTATATCAAAATATACCTTTGTTCACTTTGCCATCCTTCTTATCCGCCAAGTAGCTGGGGTAGTTCCACTTCCAGTGACCATTTCCTCTGCAGTAGAAGCACTCAATTGCAGGCTTGGGTCTAGCTTTGGGCTTTTTCACGGAGTGGCAACTTGCTTGACATTCTTCTTGAAGTTCCCTTTCTTTCCCTTGCCCTTTTTCTTGAAACTTGACGTCTTCTTAACCATCAACACTTGATGCTATTTCTTGATTTCTACCTTTGCTGATTTCAACATCGCGAAGAGCTTGGGAATCGTTTTCGTTATCCCTTTCATATTATAGTTCATCATGAAGGTCTAGTAACTTGGTGATAGTGACTAGAGAACTCTATCAAACACTATCTTATCTGGAAGATTAACTCCCACTTGATTCAAGCGATTGTAGTACCCAGACATTCTGAGCACATGCTCACTAGCTGAGCTATTCTCTGCCATCTTGTAGGCAAAGTGCTTGTGAGAGGTCTCATACCTCTCAACATGGGCATGAGTCTGAAATATCATTTCCAGCTCTTGGAATATCTCATATGCTCCATGCTGTTCAAAACATTTTTGAAGTTCCGGTTCTAAGTCATAAAGCATGGTGCGCTAAACTATCAAGTAGTCATCATACCGAGCTTGTCAAACGTTCATAACGTCTACATCTGCTCCTGCAATACGTCTGTCACCTAGCGGTGCATCAAGGACATAATTCTTCTATGCAGCAACGAGGATAATCTTTAGATCACGGACCCAATCCGCATCATTGCTACTATCATCTTTCATCTTAGTTTTCTCTAGGAACATATCAAAAACATAGGGGGGCTACAACGCGAGCTATTGATATACAACATAGATATGCAAATACTATCAGCAGTAAGTTCATGATAAATTAAGTTCAACTAATCAAATTACTTAAGAACTCCCATTTAGATAGACATCCCTCGAGTCATCTAAATGATCACATGATCCATATCAACTAAACCATGTCCGGTCATCATGTGAGATGGAGTAGTTTTCAATGGTGAACATCTTTATGTGATCATAACTACTATATGATTCACATCCGACCTTTCGGTCTCCAGTGTTCTGAGGCCATGTCTGTACATTATAGTATTTCGCATGTGCAAAACTGTCTTGCACCCGTTGTATGTGAATGTAGAGCTTATCACACCCGATCATCACGTGGTGTCTCAGCACGACGAACTGTCGCAACGGTGCATACTCAGGGAGAACACTTATACCTTGAAATTTTAGTAAGGGATCATCTTATAATGCTACTGCCGTACTAAGCAAAATAAGATGCGTAAAAAGATAGGCATCACATGCAATCAAAATATGTGACATGATATGGCCATCATTGTCTTGTGCCTTTGATCTCCATCTCCAAAGCACCGTCATGATTTCCATTGTCACCGGCTTGACACCTTGATCTCCATCATAGCGTCGTTGTCGTCTCTCCAAGTATTGCTCCTACAACTATCCTAATGCATAGTGATAAAGTAAAGCAATTACATGGCGATTGCATTTCCTACAATAAAGCGACAACCATAAGGCTCCTGCCAGTTGCTGATAACTTTGCAAAACATGATCATCTCATACAATAACATATATCACATCATGTCTTGACCATATCATATCATAACATGCCCTACAAAAACAAGTTAGATGTCCTCTACTTTGTTGTTGTCAGTTTTACATGGCTGCTACGGGCTTCTAGTAAGAACCGTTCTTACCTACGCATCAAAACCACAATGATGTTTCGTCAAGTTTGTTGTTTTAACCTTCAACAAGGATCGACCATAGCCAAATTTTATTCAACTAATGTCGGAGTAATGGGCCACGGGTAGGCCAACCCAAGGCCCAGAACCTTTCAAGACATCGGGGCAGGCTGCGCCCCTCAAGACCGCAAGATGAAGAGCCGCCTTCTAAGGAGCCGACGGCAAGATGGCCGACTGACCACTCACGGCCGAGTCCCAGGGACGACTACAGGGATAAGCCGACTCCTGACTGGCGACTTCCAGAGAAGCCGGCTTTGGGGAGTCGGCCTGCGACTCCAACAAACCCCATGACCTCATCAAGAGGGACGGGGCATGGGAGTGGCTACCGTGAAGCCCACTCCCGTCCCTTACCAAGGGCAGGCATGGCCACAACACGCGGTACCCCGGAAGATCTCCGTGCGGCATGGCACTGTTGCCATACCGGCCCTAACATCAGCACCACTGGATCGAGTCCTGTACCCATGACGGCTTGTCTGTATGGCCCAAAGGCAGCGGGTCCCACCAGTCAGTGAGACCCCGGGAGACGGCAAGAGGACCACCAGTCGGACCCGTCGGGAGTCGGCCGAGCCCTCCCCCGGGGCCCACGCGCCATTATTCAAGATGTGATGGTGAGTGGCAATAGTGATCGCCCGCCAGGCGGCGGGGCTGTCGCCACGACCCCATGATCAAGCCCGCGTCATCAGAAGCACGGCTACAGTAATCAGTAGCCGGCAAGACCCGCCCGCGGCGGACACATCCTGTCGGCTCCGTACCAGGCCAAACGGTGGGGCCCACCAGTCGGCGGGCCCCACGGTCGGCGGGGAAGACGGAGGCGAGAGGCGCTGACGGCTGGGCCCGCGTCCAGCCGGATTACCATTGTACCCCCGGGGGGTAGGCCTATATAAACCCCCCGGGGCACCCATGCAAAGGGTTGGAACCCATTAGCTCTAGACCAGATCATATAGGAGGGAGAGAGCTAGCCTTGACCTCTCCTACCTCCAGGAAACAGCTCAAGGAGCAATCGTGTAAACACTTTGCCATAGTGATCATGCGGAGACCCCGTAGAGCAGCAGTAGGGGTATTATCTCCCCGGAGAGCCCTGAAGCTGGGTAAGATTCGCCGGCATTCATGTCTTCGCCTCATCCCGTTTCCAGGCACCGGCGACGTTCTACTCGCCCCCACCATGATAAGCCATCCTTTGGCATATGTCGCACCTAACCCCCGACATTTGGCGCCCACCGTGGGGCCAGGTGCACCGCCGTCCGGAGACCTGTTCTAGACGGGAACCCTTTTCCTCCCTGGCGAGCGCAGCCAGCCAAGCACGCCAGACGGGGTTTGCGCTGACGCGCTGTGTGGCGTTGAGATCGCCTGCATAACCAGCTGCCTGGCCGAACTTGTCAGCGAGGTTCGCCTCTCCGATGAACCTGCATCCAACGCAGGCACGGGTGGCTCCGAGAGCCTCCTCGCAGGCCTCCTCGATCAACTCCACATTTCCGGCGAGCCCGCCGTAGACTTGGAGTCTATAGGCTCCACCGACTCGATGCTGGTCGACTCTGACACCGCGTCGCTCGACGCGTTCCCCACCAATGTGGTGGTCTACGATGAACCTCTCCCTCGCGCGGAGAGCAACAGAAGCACCGTCACCGAGGTGCTCGTCATCAGTCATGACGAGCTCCCCGGCGGAGGAGCGCACGACTCACTCGGCACGGCGCTATAAGACCTAACTGCGCCCATTCCGGAAGACGCTGATGCAGAGACGTTGGAGGCGCGCCGCCTTCAGCTCGTTGAAGGCGCGAAGAAGCTGGCCAGCATGAGACGCTTGTCAGAAGCCTACCAGCGGGAGGTGGATCGCGCCTTCAGTGGCTCGCCGGCCCCAGCGGGGCCCTGCCGCCTTGGCGCGGTCCAGCAGTGCGGCGTAGCCATCGCCAACCTATTTGGGGCAAGCCGCCCTGTGTACGCTACCCCAGCAGAGAACATCCGAGCCGCCCAGGCGGCGGCGGGCGAGCTGGACAATTTCGAGGGCGAAGAACATCGCCTCATGATGGAGCGAGTCCAGCGGCTCCTCAACGCGGCTGCCGCGCAGAACGAGGCCGGCTGCCTCACGGAGGCGCCGTAGCGGCAAAACGATGAGCTTCGCCGAGATCGAGGCGCGACGTCTCGGACGCTGACTGGCGGCGCCCGAGGAAGAAGAGACAAGGATCCGGCTGTCAGCACAGTCGGACTCGCATTACCATAGAGCGCAACCGAAACAGCCGCCCGAGAGCAGTGGAACGATGGGACGACTGTCGGCCTCCCCCTCCTTGCAAGGAGAGGCGAGTCTCCCCGCCGCCTGTTAACCATCCGACTCTCGGTGACCGCCTTGGCCGCCGAGAGGGAGATGGAGAGAATGACGCCCGCCACTGGATCGGCCGACTTCACCTATCCCTAGCGCTGGAAGAAGAAGACAAGCTGGGTCCGCCTTGTTTCGGGCCCCGCATTCGGGACGAACCCTTTCCCAGAGGGTTCACGCTCCCAAGAGACACGCCCAAGTATACCGGCTCCTTGAAGCCGGAAGACTGGCTAGTCGACTACTCCACAGCTGTCAGCATAGCAAACGGCAACAAGCGTGTCACCGTAAAGTACGTTCCGCTCATGCTCCAGGGCACGGCCCGGACATGGCTGAACAGCCTGAAGCCCCGCAGCATCGACAGCTGGGTCGATTTCACCGAAGTGTTCGTCCGCAACTTCACCAGCACGTACAAGCGTCCTCCCAAGCCTCGTCAGCTCTCCTTGTGCGTGCAAGGCCCCGACGAGTCGACTCGCGATTACCTCACACGTTGGGACGAGCTTCGGAACTCCTGCGAGGGCGTGCAGGAGGTGCAGGCCATCGAGTACTTCACAGCCGGGTGCAGAGAAGGCACCCTCCTCAAGCACAAGCTCCTCTGCGACGAGCCAGAAACCCTCGACGATCTTCTGATCATAGCGGACAAGTACGCCACGGCCGACTCCTCCATGAAGGCGGAGATTCAAATTAGCACGACTGGCAAAGTGGCCCCTCAAGCTCCAAGAACTCCGGCGGCAGACGCCAACCAGCGACAACAGCAGGCCAACCACAAGCGCAAGGCCCCGCAGCCGGCTTCCAGCAGCCGGCAGGTCGCGACCGTTGAAGCCCAGTAGCCGGATGAGCAGCCTCCGCCCAAGCGACAGAAAGGCGGCAAGCCAAACTGGTTGCCGGCCTTCTCCTACGAGCAGACCCTGGATGGACCTTGCAAGTTCCATAGCGGCGCGAAGCCGTCGAACCACACCACCCGGAAGTGCCACTGGCTCACCAGGATCGCTAAGGGAGATGGCCTCCTGCCTCCCCCGCCTGCTGGGCAGCCGCTTCCGCCTCCGCCCCAGCAGCCGGCTGTCAGGCCAGTCGGCACAGTACAAGATGAATACCCTGAAGAACACGGAGCCTACGTGGTGTTTACCAGTATGGCTGATGATCGACGCAGCAGGCGGCTGCACCGACAAGAGGTGAATGCGGTAGCATCAGAGACGCCATAGTTCATGCACTGGTCCGAAAAGCCCATCAGCTGGAGCAGGGCTGACCACCCAGAGGTGATGCCAAGTCCGGGCTCCTATGCCTTGGTCTTGGACGCCACCTTTGCTATGGATAGACGAGCCATGCGTTGCTCGCGGGTTCTGATAGATGGAGGCAGCAGCATCAATCCTGTACAAGGACACCATGGAGAAGTTAGGAATCAAGCAAAGACAGCTTCAGAACAGCCGGACTATGTTCCACGGCATTGTTCCTGGGTTTTCCTGCTCACCAATCGGCAAGATCCTGATGGACGTCCTCTTTGGAGACAAAGATCACTTCCGCCGAGAGTCTTTTTGGTATGAGGTGGTGGACCTCGAAATCCCATACCATGCGCTACTCGGCCGACCCGCCTTGGCCAAGTTCATGGCGGTCCCCCACTACGCCTACCTCAAGATGATGATGCCGAGTTCCAGGGGAATTCTGACTGTAGCCGGCGACTACTGAAAGTCGTCTTCCTGTGCGGCTGAGAGCAGTCGGCTGGCCGAGTCCCTGGTAATCGCGGCCGAGAAGCGGCTCCTTGAGCGAGTTGTGGCGATGGCCAGCAAGCAGCCTGAGGTATCGCCCAACCCAAAGGAGTCGGAGGCTGAGGGTTCGTTCAAGCTGGCCAAAGACACAAAGAAGATACCCTTGTATCCGGAGCACCCAGAGAGGTACACCGTCATAGGTGCAAACCTCGACAGCAAATAGGAAGGCGAGCTCGTCGATTTCCTCCGTGAGAATCGGGACATCTTCGCATGGTCCCCCAAAGACATGCCAGGTGTAACGACGGAATTCGCCGAGCACAAGTTATATGTCCGATCTAATGCAAAGCCGGTCAGGCAGCCCCTGCGCCGCCTATCAGAAGAGAAGAGAAGAGTTGTCAGAGAAGAGATAGCCCGACTCCTAGCAGCCGGCTTCATTATGGAAGTGTTCTTTCCAGAATGGCTAGCAAATCCGGTCCTGGTACTGAATAAGAACAAGCAGTGGCGAATGTGTATTGACTACACGAGCTTCAACAAGGCCTGCCCCAAGGACCCATTTGCTCTACCAAGAATCGATCAGGTGATAGACTCCACAGCCGGATGTGAGCTGTTGAGTTTTTTGGATGCATACTCAGGATATCACCAGATCAAGCTGAACCCGGCTGATAGACTGAAGACCGCCTTCATTACACCATTTGGAGCCTTCTGCTACCTCACCATGACGTTTGGCTTAAGGAATGCCGGCGCCACCTTTCAGCATTGCATGCAGAAGTGCCTCCTCAAGTAGCTCGGCAGGAACGCCCACGTCTACGTAGACGACGTGGTGGTGAAGACGGAAAAGCGTGGAACGCTTCTGGAAGACCTCAAGGAGACCTTTGAGAACCTACGCCGATTCCAGATCAAGCTCAATCCCGAGAAGTGTGTCTTCGGAGTACCAGCCGGCCAGCTCCTTGGCTTCCTGGTCTCTGAACGCGGCATAGAATGCAACCCAGTAAAGATCAAGGCCATTGAGAGAATGGAGGTACCCAGCCGACTGCTGGATGTGCAAAGGTTCACCGGCTGCTTGGCGTCCATTAGCCGATTCATCAGTCGGCTGGGCGAGAAAGCTCTCCCCTTATACCAACTCATGAAGAAGACCACTTTTTCGAGTGGAACCATAAGGCAGACGAAGCTTTTCTCCAGTTGAAGAAGATGTTGACTACTCCACCCTTCCTGGCAGCTCCGACTCCCAAGGAACCTATGCTCATGTACATCGCCGCCACCAGCCGGGTGGTCAGCATGGTCATTGTAGTGGAACGCAAGGAGGAAGGCAAGGCACTACCTATCCAGAGACCGGTATATTACCTGAGCAAAGTACTGTCGACCTCCAAGCAGAACTACCCCCACTACCAGAAGATGTGCTATGGCGTACACTTTACTGCCAAGAAATTGAAGCCTTACTTTCAAGAGCATCCAATCACGGTGGTCTGCACGGCCCCGCTAGCTGAGATCATTGGTAGCGGAGATGCTTCTGGCCGAGTGGCCAAGTGGGCCATTGAGCTGGCTCCCTACACCATCCACTACCAGCCCCGCACCGCTATCAAGTCACAAGCACTGGTCGACTTCCTCGTCGACTGGGCCGAGACCCAGTACCTACCTCCAGCGCCTGACTCCACCCATTGGCGGATGCATTTCGACGGCTCCAAGATCCGCACCAGCTTGGGAGCCGGCGTCATCCTCACCTCTCCTAAAGGCGACAAGATCAAATACGCACTGCAAATCCATTTTGCCGCCTCCAACAACGTCGCCGAGTACGAGGCGCTCATTCACGGGCTCTGGCTTGCCAAAGAACTTGGCATCCGCCGGATCTTGTGTTATGGCGACTCGGACTTAGTGGTCCAGCAGTCATCTGGCGAGTGGGACGCGAAAGATGCAAACATGGCGAGTTACCGTTTCCTCGTGCAGCAACTCAGCGGGTATTTCGAAGGGTGCGAGTTCCTCCCTGTGCCAAGAAACAACAACGACCAAGCAGACGCCTTGGCACGAATCGGCTCTACCCGCCAAGCAATACCATCCGGTGTCGCCCTGCAATGCCTCCTCAAGCCGTCTGTCAAGCCTTCACCAGAATCAGACTCCATTTTTGTGCCGGCTCCTCCCAAAGACGTCGGATCCGACTCCAGAGCCCCGGCAGTCGGTACGGGGATTTTGGCAAATAGCTCCAAAGCCGCCACAGTCAAGCCCGGCCCGGGGACTGCGGCAGCGGACTCGAAGATTCCAGAACTCGACCCAAGGGCCGCGCCAGCCGGCCTGGGGACTTCATTAACCCAGCAAGCGGTTGTTGACTCCAACCCGCCGCCTCCCAGCCCAACCGCCCTCATCCAAGTCGCAGTTCTGGCAGTCGAAGAAATAGCAGCACCCTCATGGGCCCAGCCCATCCTCAAATTCCTGGTGAGCAAAGAGCTGCCAACTGATGAGACCTCAGCTCGGCAAGTACAACGCCGGGCGGCAGCCTACACCATAGTCAACAGAGAGCTGGTCAGGCGCAGCATCACTGGTGTCTACCAGCGCTGTGTAGAGCCAGAGCAAGGCCAAGCAATTCTCAAAGACATCCATCAAGGCGAGTGCGGCCACCATGCGGCTTCAAGAGCGCTCGTCGCCAAAGCCTTTCGACACGGTTTCTTCTGGCCGACTACCTTAGAAGAAGCCAAGGAATTGGTACAAAAATGCAAAGGGTGCCAGAAGTTTAGCTCCAAGCCGCACCAGCCGGCCTCTGCACTCAAGACCATCCCCATTGCCTGGCCTTTCGCAGTTTGGGGTCTAGACATGGTGGGACCATTCAAGACAGCACGAGGTGGCCTAACTCACTTACTCGTCGCGGTAGACAAGTTCACCAAGTGGATAGAAGCAAAGCCAATCAAGAAGCTAAACGGTCCGACTGCCATAACTTTCATCTCCGATATCACAATTTGGTACGGCATACCACACAGCATCATCACCGACAATGGCACAAATTTTGCCAAAGGCGCCTTGGCCCATTTTTGCGCAACACAGGGCATCCGACTTGACCTAGCGTCCGTTGCCCACCCACAGTCAAACGGCCAGGTGGAGTGAGCAAACGGCCTCATCCTGTCCGGCATCAAACCCCGGCTGATCGAGCCTCTGGAGCGCTCGGCTGGCTGCTGGCTCGACGAGCTACCAGCTGTCCTCTGGAGTCTGCGCACGACTCCAAACAAGTCAACCGGCTTCACGCCTTTCTTCCTCGTCTACGGTGCCGAAGCCGTCATCCCAACGGACATAGAGTTCGACTCCCCACGAGTCACCATGTACACCGAGGAGGAAGCATAAGAAGCACGACAAGATGGCGTCGATCTGCTGGAAGAGGGCCGGCTGTTGCACTCAGCTGGTCCAGCATCTACCAGCAGAGCCTGTACCGATACCACAACAGGAAGGTCAAGCCAAGATCTTTCCAAGAAGGCAACCTTGTGCTCCGGCTGATCCAGCGAACAGCTGGCTAGCACAAGCTGTCGGCGCCTTGGGAAGGCCCTTTCATCATCAGCAAAGTACTAGGCAACGACTCCTACTACTTGATTGACGCTCAGAAGCCCCGAGCACGCAAGAGGGACGACTCCGGCAAGGAGACAGAGCGGCCATGGAATGCAAATCTCCTCCGAAGATTTTATAGTTGATGCAGTATGTACCATGCTACCTTTTGTATTAAAGAACCAAGACTTCAGGCCCCCCGAGACGAGCTCGGGGAACTGCCCCCTTTTGTCTGTATGATAAAAATTATGCCTACAAGTATGTTACTCTTTGTTATGCCGTTTGGCACCGGGCTCGACAAGTCAGCCAGGGGACTTGCCACCTTGCACTATGAAATGCTTCCTGCAGTCAGACAAGTAGTGTGTAAACGCCTAAACCGTCTCCTGTCAGAAGCCGCAGCTCGCAGAGCGACTGTACGGTGGGCAGAAGTAAGGTAGAATTGGCATTCGCATGAAAAATGGCTAAGGACTCAAAGCATAAAGCATAGTTCAAGACGGCTCCCAGCCTTTTTTCGCAAACCGACTCTCGAATAGTCGGATTGCCGCCTTCTATTCAACTTGCTCAAAAACTCTTAAAAATGGCTAAGTACTTGCCTTCCCAAAGTAGCCAAGCATTTGATCCAGCGGCAGTCCGCAGAGCGGCTGTCCGATTGGCAAGGCAGGCAACTAAGAGAAAGCGGCAAAGGAAAAAAGCCAAAAGAGCAATGAGCAAGAAAAGATAGAACTCGGATAAATATATTTACATAGCATAGGCCCTTGGCCGAATCTTCGAGCAGAAGTTCAAAATACACCCAGCAGGTGGAATTGTGCGAATTAATCAAAGACTACTGAAGGAGATAAAATAAAGGTAAAGCGGCAGCTTAGGAAGCAGCAGACGGATTCCGAGGGTCGGAGGAGGCGGTAGCGTCAGGCGGCGGGGCGGCCGGCTGGCTAGTCTCAGCTTGATCACCTCTGGTGGCAGTCGGGTCAGTCGCACGCGTCTCGTTGCTAGAGGCGCGGTCGAGCTGAGGCTGGCCGTCTGCTCCGTCTTCTGGTGTCTCCGTCTCGCCTCCGTCCTCTGCCTCGCCTTCCTCCTCGATGCTGGAGCCAATCACCTCCGCCGAGTCCTCGCCGTAGTCTGGGTTCATCCCAAACCACTCCGGTGGTACCTCCTCGCCGTCTTCAGACCGCTCAGGGACGAAGATGCTAGTGTCGGTGTACTCGGCGATCGTCGCGGCATGCTTGACGAGGGTGTCTTCCGCAGCTGCCAGCTCCGGTTGGGCCTCCGACCGAAGTGTGGCTAGCCGGTCTAGATCCAGCCCTGGATACCACGCCTTGACGAACTCCAAGGCCCGGCGTGCTCCAGCTCGCGCCGAAGAACCCTTCCAGGCCTCAAGACGACCAGCCGCGACCTCTAGCCAATCGTCCGTCAGGCTGGGGGTGCATGGAGCCTGCATGTCCGGCCACAGGGCGGCAATCGCCTGGGCACCGACACGCTGAAGCCGGCGCAGCATCCGGTTAGTCGGCCGATGGTGAGCCTCGATGCTCAGGATATGCTCCTCAAGGGTTCGGGGGGCGTCGGCGGCGATCTCTGCACCCTCCGCCCTCCGACCTTCACGATCAGCCTCGATGGCTTGGATGGCGGCCTGTGAGTGCCCAGGAAAGAAGTCTGCTAAGATGGAAGAAACGAAGAAGCAAGTCAAAAACTAGGAGTCGGCACGACTTATAATTGGCAGCTCGAAGAAAGAAAGTAAAAAAACTCACCATCAACGATGTCTTCAATCTCATGGAAGCTGGAGGCCAACATCGCCTCCTTGTCAGACCAGGAGGAGCGCTCGCTCGCGAACTCCGCCAAGAGGGCGGTCTCCGTCTCTTCCGCCTCCCTCTGCATCTTCACAAGCAGCTCCTTCTGCTCTGCCAATTGAGTGGCCAGCAGATCGCGCTCCGTGGCGAGCTTGCTGCACTCCTCCCCTTTGGCGCGCAATGTGGAGTTGGCTTCGCTCAGCTATAGTTGAAGAGCAGCGTTGGCTCCTGAAAAGAAGGAAGAAAGAAGGCGTTAAGTCATCAATAAAGAAGATCGCCGGGGAGATCCGGCCCGACTGCCTAGCAGTCGGCCCGAATCTCAGGGACTACAGCCCGCGGGTGCGCCAGCGCGCCCCCGCAGAGAAGAAAAAGGACTTACTCTGGCTCTCCGACAAATCGACGGTCCGCTTGCCCAGCTCTTCAACGTTACGGTTGAAGCCAGTGACGCGGAGGTTGTCATAATCCTGCGTCAAGCATTTCAGACAAAAAGTCAATACCCAGAGTTCATCAATTGGAGTTCCGGGCCGCCTGCTCAGCAGCCAGCCCAAAACTCGGGGACTACACCCAGTGGGTGCGCTGGCGCGCCCCATAGAGAGGAACAAGGAAACAAGGACCAAAGGAAAAAACATACCCGGACGGCTGCCCGCGACGCCTGGTACGCCTTGGTGCAATTCTGGAGAGCGTCGCCCTCAGCACGAAGCTTCGCCTGGACGTTTCAGAAGCGCCTGGTTTAGAGGCCCTGTGCCGCCTCCTCGCACCCACCCAATGGGCGCGGCGCTCGTCGCTTCGGCGTCTGGGATCGCCGAGCTAGCAGTGCCGGCCTCCAGGGGGCGGGGTGCCGAAGTCGCCTTCTCCAAATGGCGGCGCATCGGCGAGCCGACTTGGAGGAGTAACCTTGCCATGGCCTCGTCTTCGGTCGACGGCACCAGAGGGTCCGCTAGCTGCTTGCCTTGCACACTCTCAGACGGTGGCGGAGGCGGCGGTGGAACGATCACGTCCGGCATAGAGGGGTCGCCGCCTTCCCTCTCCACGACGGGGTTCTCGCCGCCGGCTTCCCTAGACTGCCCCGTGAACTCCGGAGGCGGCGGCGCAGAGTTTAGCGGGGTGACGAACACCGCCGATTGGTGGCGTGCGGCCCCCTCAGCCTGCTGCTTCGTCTCGGCGGCGGCTTCGGCCTTCGCCAGTTTTTTCTTGGCGGAGGCCTCCGCCCTATCGGCCTCCGCCTTCTCCAGGCGAACGGCCACTTCTTCATTGCGCTTCTCCTGCGCATTCCGCTCTATCGCCTCCCAGAGGTCAGCAGCGGGGTCAATCCGCCGAGTGGTGGCGGACGTCTCCGCTGACCCCATGACGGAGGCGGCGGTGACCCTCTCAAGAGTGAGGGGAGCCCTGAAGAAAGGGAAGCAAGCAAAAGACTCAGGCAAAGCCACAAAGAAAGAATAAAAGCATTGAGACAGAATACTCACGCGGAGACCAATGGCGGCTTCTTCACTTCCTTACGAAAGCGGATGGCCTTCGCAGCCGCCTCGTCCCGCCGGGTCGCCGCAGCCGAACCCTTGGGCTTCTTCGGCCGACTGCCGAACAAGGTCGGCATGGCCCTGCGCTTCTTCCCGCTGCCTGGAGCACCTGGCGCGGCAGAAGAGCCCGCGCCAGGCTGGCTGGCTCCTGGCCAATGGTGGGGGCGACTTCTCCCTCGGCGTCGTCATCAGGCCAGTCGGTGAAAGTGGCCGAAGGCCTGAAGTCGCCTGCTGCTCCTCCTCCTCCCTCGGCGTCGTCCTCCAGAGCCGCCGCCCCCCAGATCGGGGTCGTCGAGGTCGCTCTCCGCCCGGTCAGCGAGGAACACGAGGGCCGGCCCCGAGGTGCCGGCTGGCGGGTGGAGGAGGGGTTTCTGACCAAAGCCGACTGGTCAAAACAAACTCGGCAAGAAAGAAGACAATCCAAAGAAAGAAAGGAAAGGTAACTCACCACGGGCGGGGGGTTGGCACGGGAGTACGGCTCCTTGCCTAACCGCCAATCCTCCAGGAGCTTGTTGTCCGAGAGGTAGTTCACCATGAAGGCCACCACCTCGTGAGGCATGTCCTTGGTGCACATCTGACTCGGGTCGCGGTGCCCACTCATTTGGCATATCATATGGGGGCGGCCTTGGAGCGTGAGAACTCGGCGTGCCACGAAGGCGGCTATCAGGTCTGGACCAGTCAAGCCCTCCGACTGCATTAGCACTCAGAGTCGCGCGATGGCGCCGGCTCCCGCAGGCGTCATCGACTTGGCCCGGTATGACCAGTTGGGCAGTCTCCCAGCCGGCGGGCCGGCTTCGAAAGCTGGCAGGTTGACCCAGTCGCCCCTCGTGGAGACGCTCCTGACCTAGAAGTACGATCTCTGCCACATCTTCACCGACTTTATCAGCGAGATGGAGGGGAAGGGGTTGTCGGCCCCTGACCTTCGCACAGCGGTGAAAGCGCCACATTGAGCCGGCACACCTGCAGCTGGGTGCCGAGCTTGGAGAAGAAGAGGTCCCCCCAGAGCTCGAGGGTGGGGAGGACTCCGAGGAAGCCTTCGCACAAGGCCACGAAGGCGGACAGCAACACCACCGTGTTGGGGGTGAGCTGGTGCGGCTGAAGGCCGTAGAACTCTAGGAAGGAACGGAAGAAGCTGCTCGCCGGCAGCCCCAACCCGCGCAAGTAGTGCGAGCGGAAGATGACCCGCTCGCCCTCCTGTGGCGCGGGGGAAATCTCCCACTTCGGCGCAAGACGCACCCGCACGTGATCCTCACCGGGGAGCCGACGAGGCCAACGGAGGAACTCAATGTGGTCGTCGTGAACTTCGGAGCCGTACCAAGTGCCGGAGCGCACCGGGGAAGGCGCGGCGGCGGAGGAAGAACTCATCGCGAGCTGACCGCCACGGCGTTCGTCGGAGCTTGCGTGCGCGGCGGAGCAAAGAAAAAGAAGGAGGAGAGCGAGGAGCAGTGAGAAGGAGGAGAGCGAGGAGTGGTGGGAAGGAGGAGCGCGCATGCCCCCCTCTTTCCCCTACTTATAGCCTTGTGGGCTGCGAAGCCGAGGGGGAGGTCGTGGGATTTACTGCGCCCATGGCCCCACGAACCCCACGTTCCACGACAAAGTTACTGCACGCAGTAACTCCACGGGAATCCCAACTGTCCGCCGGGGCCGCGGCGGATCTGCTCGGGTGCCGAGGCACGGTAGTTGCGGGCCCCGCCTATGGGCCTGTCCCGTCGCACGTGTAGGCTGGCAGAATGGCCCAGCCACGTGTCATCGTATGACAGGCCTAGAACGGGCGGCGGCCCAGAGGCTTAGCAAGCACGCTACTTGGATCCCGCCGCGACGTTCGAAATCTTGTGCGAGTTACAGTTGGGCGAGTCCGACTCCTTCTAGCCGGCCCGACGGAAGTCAACCAAGAGCCATGTGTTGAGCACCCGAAAGAGAAACTGCTGAGGCTTCTCGGCCGATCGTCCGCGGCGCCTCACCAGCTTCGGGGACTACTGTCGGAGTAATGGGCCACGGGTAGGCCAACCCATGGCCCAGAACATTTCAAGATATCGGGGCAGGCTGCGCCCCTCAAGACCCCAAGACGAAGAGCCGCCTTCTAAGGAGCCAACGGCAAGATGGCCGACTGACCACTCACGGCCGAGTCCCAGGCACGACTATAGTGATAAGCCAACTCCTGACTGGCGACTTCCAGAGAAGCCGGCTTTGGGGAGTCGGCCTGCGACTCCAACAAACCCCATGACCTCATCAAGAGGGACGGGGCATGGGAGTGGCTACCGTGAAGCCCACTCACGCCCCTTACCAAGGGCAGGCATGGCCACTACACGCCGTACCGTGGAAGATCTCCGTGCGGCATGGCACTATTGCCATACCGGCCCTAACATCAGCACCACAGGATCGAGTCCTGTACCCACGACGGCTTGTCTGTACGGCCCAAAGGCAGCGGGTCCCAACAGTCAGTGAGACCCCAGGAGACGGCAAGAGGACCACCAGTCGGACCCGTCGGGAATTGGCCCCAGGGAGTCGGCCGAGCCCTCCCTCGGGGCCCACGCGCCATTAATCAAGATGTGATGGAGAGTGGCAATAGTGATCGCCCGCCAGGCGGCGGGGCTGTCGCCACGACCCCATGATCAAGCCCGCGTCATCAGAAGCACGTCTACAGTAATCAGCAGCCGACAAGACCCGCCCGCGGTGGACGCGGCCTATCGGCTCCATACCAGGCCAGTCGGCGGGGCCCCCCAGTCGGCGGGCCCCAGCGGTCGGCAGGGAAGACGGAGGCAAGAGACACTGATGGCTGGGCCCGCGTCCAGCCGGATTACCATTGTACCCCCGGGGCACCCATGCAAAGGGTTGGAACCCATTAGCTCTAGACCAGATCATATAGGAGGGAGAGAGCTAGCCTTGCCCTCTCCTACCTCCAGGAAACAGCTCAAGGAGCAATCGTGTAAACACTTTGCCATAGTGATCATGCGGAGACCCCGCAGAGCAGCAGTAGGGGTATTATCTCCCCGGAGAGCCCTGAAGCTGGGTAAGATACGCCGGCGTGCATGTCTTCGCCTCATCCCGTTTCCAGGCACCGGCGACGTTCTACTCGCCCCCACCATGATAAGCCATCCTTTGGCATATGTCGCACCTAACCCCCGACAACTAAAGTTGGAGAAACAGACACCCACCAACCACCTTTATGCAAAACAAGTTGCATGTCTGTCGGTGGAACCGATCTCATCAGCGTGGTCATGTAAGGTTGGTATGAGCCGCTTCATCCAACAATACCGCCGAATCAAAATAATACGCTGGTGGTAAGCAGTATGACTATGATCGCCCACAACTCTTTGTGTTCTACTCATGCATATCATCTACGCATAGACCTGGCTCGGATGCCACTGTTGGGGAACGTAGCATGCAATTTCAAAAAAAAATCCTACGATCACGCAAGATCTATCTAGGAGATGCATAGCAATGAGAGAGGGAGGGTGTGTCCACGTACCCTCATAGACCGAAAGCGGAAGCATTGGCTTCACACGGTTGAGGTAGTCGAATGTCTTCTCGATTCAACCAATCCAGCATCGAACGTACTGCACCTCCGAGTTCTGCACACGTTCAGCTCGATGACGTCCCTCGAACTCTTGATCTAGCAAAGTGTTGAGGGAGAGTTTCGTCAGCATGACGGCGTGGTGATGCTGATGGTGAAGTGATCCGCGTAGGGCTTCGCCTAAGCACTACAACAATATGACCGGAGGAGTAAATGGTGGAGGGGGCGCCGCACACGGCTTGGAACAATTGTGTGTCTAGGAGGCACCCCCATGTATATAAAGGAGGGAGAGGAGAGGAGGCCGGCCAAGGCACGCCCCCAAGTGGGGAGGAGTCCTACTAGGACTCCAAGTCCAATTCGGACCCCCCTTCCTTTTACCGGAGAGGGAAAGGGAGAAGGAGAAGGAAAGGGGGGCGCCGCCCCCTACTCCAACTCGGACCCCTTCCAAGTGGGGGGCACGCCAGCACCTTGTGGGCTGGTGTGCCTTCCTCCCAAGGCCTATGTGGCCCATTACTTTCCCCGGGGGGTTCCGGTAACCCCCCGGTACTCCGATAAGTACCTGAAACACTCCGGAACCATTCCGGTGTCCGAATACTATCATCCAATATATCAATATTTACCTCTCGGACATTTCGAGACTCCTCGTCATGTTCGTGATCTCATCCGGGACTCCGATAAATCTTCGGTCACCAAAACACATAACTCATAATACAAATCGTCATCGGACGTTAAGCGTGCGGACCCTACGGGTTCGAGAACTATGTAGACATGACCGAGACACATCTCCGATCAATAACCACTAGTGGAACCTGGATGCTCATATTGGTTCCTACATATTCTACGAAGATCTTTATCGGTCAAACCGCAATGACAACATACGTCATTCCCTTTGTTATCGGTATGTTACTTGCCCGAGATTCGATCGCCGGTATCTTCATACCTAGTTCAATCTCGTTACCGGGAAGTCTCTTTACTTGCTCCGTAATGCATCATCCCATAACTAACTCATTAGTCACATTGCTTGCAAGGCTTATCATGATGTGCATTACCGAGAGGGCCCAGATATACCTCTCCAATACTCAGAGTGACAAATCCTAATCTCGATCTATGCCAAGCCAAGAAACACCTTCAGAGATACCTATAGAGCATCTTTATAATCACCCAGTTAAGTTGTGATGTTTGATAGCACACAAGGTATTCCTCCGGTATTCGGGAGTTGCATAATCTCATAGTCAAAGGAATGTGTATAAGTCATGAAGAAAGCAATAGCAATAAAACTTAACGATCATTATGCTAGGCTAAGGATGGGTATTGTCCATCACATCATTCTCCTAATGATGTGATCTCGTTCATCAAATGACAACACATGTCTATGGTTAGGAAACTTAACCATCTTTGATTAACGATCTAGTCTAGTAGAGGCATACTAGGGACACTTTGTTTTGCTTATGGATTCAAACTTGTATCAAGTTTCCGGTTAATACAATTCTAGCATGAATAATAAACATTTATCATGATATGAGGAAATACAAATAACAACTTTATTATTGCCTCTAGGGAATATTTCCATCACGGACTCCAAACCTTGGGAAAATAACTTCCTTAAGCATTTTAATAGAGGTTTTGTGATCAACACTACTGGTTGGAATAGCTTCTACCCATTTAGTAACATAATCAACAGCAACCAAAATATGTGTATACCCATTAGAGGAAGGAAAAGGTCCCATGTAATCAAAACCCCAAACATCAAATGGTCCAACGGCAAGTGAATAATTCATAGGCATTTCTTGACGCTTACCAAAATTACCTATTATTTGACATCAATCAAAAGATAAGACGAACTTACAGGCACCCTTGAAGAGAGTAGGCCAATAAAATCCAGATTGCAATACCTTGTGAGCAGTTCTATCTCCAGCATGATGTCCTCCATATGCTTTCGAGTGACATTTCCATAGGATTTGTCCATGTTCATGCTCAGGTACACAACGTCTAATAATACTCCCTCTGTTTCTTTTTACTCCGCATATAAGATTTGGTCAAAGTCAAACTACACAAAGTTTGACCAATTTTATATAAAAATATATGAACATCAACAATACTAAAACTATATAGTATGAAAATAAGTTTCATGATGCATTTGATAATATTGATTTCATATTGTGAATGTTTATATTTTTTAATATAAAGTTAGTCAAACTCTACAAAGCTTGACTTTGACCAAACCTTATATGCGGACAAAAAAGAAATGGAGGGAGTACCATATATTCCTTCTTTATAAAGATGTGGGTCATCCCAAAAGTAATGTCTTAAATCATAGAAGAAATTTTCTTTTGTTGGTATGTAAAGCTAGGTGGTAAATATTTAGAAACAATGTAATTAGCATAGTCAGCATACCAAGGAGTGTTATGAGCAACATTTATTGCAGCTAACTTCTCATCCGGAAAACTATCATCAATAGGTAGTGGGTCATCAAGCACATTTTCAAGCCTAGACAAGTTATCAGCTACGGGGTTCTTAGCTCCCTTTCTATCTGTGATATGTAAATCAAATTCTTGTAGCAAGAGAACCCATCGAATAAGTCTAGGTTTAGCATCTTTCTTTTCCATAAGATATTTAATAGCAGCATGGTCGGTGTGAACAATTACTTTTGAATCAACAATGTAAGATCTAAATTTATCACAAGCAAACACCACTGCTAAGAATTCTTTTTCAGTAGTTGCATAATTCCTTTGAGCACTGTCTAGAGTTTTACTAGCATAATGAATAACATTTAGTTTCTTATCAACTCTTTGTCCTAGAACAACACCAATAGCATAATCACTAACATCACGCATAATTTCAAAAGACAAGTTCCAATCAGGTGGTTGAACAATAAGTGCAGAAATTAAGGCTTTCTTGAGTGTTTCAAAGGCTTCTAAACAATCATCATAAAAAACAAAAGGAACATCCTTTTGCAAAAGATTCGTAAGAGGCCTAGAAATTTTAGAGAAGCCTTTGATAAATCTCCTATAGAAACCAGCATGACCTAGGAAACTACGAATACCTTTGATATCTTTTGGACATGGCATTTTCTCAATTGCATCAACCTTAGCTTTATCCACTTCAATACCTCTTTCAGAAATTTTATGACCCAAGACAATGCCTTCATTAACCATAAAGTGGTACTTCTCCTAATTCAAGACAAGATGTGTTTGTTCACATCTCTGCAAAACTCGATCAAGATTGCTTAAACAATCATCAAAAGACTTCCCATAAATAGGGAAGTCATCCATGCAAACCTCGACAATCTTTTCACAAAAGTCAGAGAATATAGCAGTCATACATCTTTGAAAGGTAGTAGGTGCATTGCATAAACCAAAAGGCATACGTCTATAAGCATAAGTTCCAAAGGGACAAGTAAAAGTGGTCTTTTCTTGATCATGTTGGGAAACAGGTATTTGCGAAAAACCAGAATATCCATCAAGGAAGCAAAAATGTTTGTGCTTAGATAATATTTCTAGCATTTGATCAATAAAAGGCAGAGGGTAATGTTCTTTTCTAGTTGCTTTGTTTAATTTTCTAAAATCAATTACCATTATATAGCTTGTAACAATTCTTTGTGGAATAAGTTCATTCTTATCATTAGGAACAATAGTAATACCTCCTTTCTTAGGGACACAATGAACATGACTTACCCATTTACTATCAGCTGTAGGATAGATTATACCTGCTTCCAGAAGTTTTAAGATTTCCGTTCTTACCACTTCCTTCATTTTTGGATTTAACCGACGTTGGTGATCAACAACGGGTTTAGCACCAGGTTCCATATTAATCTTGTGCTGACATAGATTGGGACTAATGCCCTTTAAATCATCAAGGGTATATCCAATAGCAGCTCAGTGCTTCCTTCAAACTTTCAATAATCTTTCTTCTTCATGTTCTGAAAGGTTAGCACTAATAATAATAGGATATATCTTCTTTTCATCAAGATAAGCATATTTCAGAGTGTCTGGCAATTATTTTAATTCAAATATAGGATCACCTTTAGGTGGAGGAGGACCTCCTAGAGTTTCAATAGGCAAATTATGTTTAAGCAGAGGACGTTGTTCAAAGAAATTTTTATCTATTTCATTTCTTTCATGCATATGTAAATCATTTTCATAGCCTAGCAAAAATTGTTCTAAAGGATCAGTAGGTGGTACAGCAATAGAAGCAAGACCAACTATTTCATCCTTACTAGGCAATTCTTTTTCATGAAGCTTTCTACTAAACATGGAAAAAATAAATTCATGAGATTCATCACCAAAACTAACACCGACAGTTTGTTTCTCACAATCTATCTTAGCATTAACGGTGTTCAAGAAAGGTCTACCAAAGATAATGGGACAAAAGTCATCTTGTGGGGAACCAACAACAAGAAAATTAGTAGGGTATTTTATTTTCCCACACAAGACTTCAACATCTCTAACAATCCCAAGTGGTGTGATGGTATCTCTATTAGCAAGTTTAATAGTGTCATCTATTTCTTCTATTTCAGTAGGTGCTATGTCATTCATAATTTCTTGATATAAAGTAAAGGGGATAGCACTCACGCTAGCACCTATGTCACACAAACCATGATAACAGTGTTCTCCTATTTTAACTGAGACAACAGGCATGCCCACAATGGGTCTATGTTTTTCCTCTCTATTAGGTTTGGCAATTGTTGTAGCTTCATTGCAGAAGTAAATAACATTCCCATCTATATTTTCTTCTAGGAGATCTTTAACCATAGCAACACTAGGTTCTACTTTGATTTGTTCATCAGGTTTGGGTGTTCTAATATAACTTTTGTTAACCACAGTTGAAACATTAGCATGTTCCTTTATCCTAACAAGGAAAGGTGGTTTCTCAATATAAGCAGTAGGAACAACTTGATCAACATTATAAAGTATATTTTCTTCTTTAACTAGTACTGGTTCTTTAATTTGTTATTTAATAGGTGGGTGATATTTAAGCCACTTCTCTTTAGGGAGATCAACATGAGTGGCAAATGATTCACAAAAGGAGGCTACTATCTCAGAGTCAAGTCCATATTTAGTGCTAAACTTTTGAAAAGCATCAGTATTCATAAAAGATTTAACACAATCATACTTTAGCTTAATACCTGATTCTTTACCTTCGTCGAGGTACGAACCTTCAGAGTTGCGTTTAATTCTTTCCAAAAGATCCCACCAGAATTCAATAGTCTTCTTTATAAAAGAACCAGCACAAGAAGTATCGAGCATGGATCGATCATTATGAGAAAATTGAGCATAAATTTTTTGTATAATAATTTCTCTTGAGAGCTCATGATTGGGGCATGAATATAACATTGACTTAAGCCTCCGCCAAGCTAGAGCGATACTTTCTCCTTCACACGGCCAAAAATTATATATGTAATTCCGATCACGATGAACTAGATGCATAAGATAAATTCTTTGGTGGAACTCCAATTTCAATCGATTCCAATTCCAAGATCCCATATCATCGCATAGCCTATACCATGCCAATGCTTTTCCCTTCATAGATAAAGGGAAAACCTTCTACATAACTTCATCTCCGGGTAAACCTGCAAGCTTGAACTATCCACAAATTTGTTCCACATATATCAAGTGTATACCACGATGTTCGGTTCCATCTCATGCATAAGGATTAGCTAGCAGTTGTTCTATCATACCCGAAGGAATTTCATATTCAATATTTTTAGTAGGTGCAGTGGAAATGACAAGTGGTTTTCAGCGAGGTAATGTCTGAAAGTGCTGAAATTGTAAGTTGCAGAGTAGTTTGATAGCAAGAGAATTTGTAACGAGCAAGTAACGATAGTAGTAACAAAAGTGCAGCAAGGTAGCTCAATCCTTTTGAGGCAAAGGACAGGCCAAAATGGTCTCTTATGATAAGCAAAGCATTCTTGAGGGTACACGGGAATTTCATCTAGTCACTTTCACCATGTTGGTTCGATTTGTGTTCGCTACTTTGATAATTTGATATGTGGGTGGACCGGTGCTTAGGTTCTATTCTTACTTGAACAAATCTCCTACTTATGATTAACCCTCCCGCAAGCATCCGCAACTATGAGAAAAGTATGAAGAATAAATTCTAACCATAGCATTAAACTTCTGGATCCAATCGGTCCCTTACGGAATAGCGCATAAACTGGGGTTTAAGATTCTGTCACTATCGCAACCTATCATCTAATTGCTACTCCATAATGCATTCCCTTAGGCAAAAATATGGTGAAGTGTCATCTAGTTAACGTTCACATGATGCCACTAAGGGAATCACAACATACATACTATCAAACTATCGAACACATATCAAGTTCACATGATTACTTGCAACATGATTTATCCTGTGACCTCAAGAACAAAAGTAACTACTCACAAATGATAATCATGCTCAAGATTAGAGGGGTATTAAATAGCATATTGAAACTGAACATATAATCTTCCACCAAATAAACCATATAGTAATCAACTACAAGATGTATCAACAGTACTAGTCACCTACAAGCATCAATATATAGTTCCGGTAACAAGATTGAACACAAGAGATGAACTAGGGTTTGAGATAAGATGGTGTTGTTGAAGATGTTGATGTAAATTGCCCTCCCCAAGATGGGAGAGTTGTTGCTGATGATGAGGACGATGATTTCCCCCTCCGGGAGGGAAGTTCCCCCGGCGGAATCGCTCCGCCGGAGGGCAAAAGTGCTCCTGCCCAAGTTTCGCCTCGAGACAGCCACGCTCCATCCCGAAAGTCCTCTCCTTATTTTTTTCTAGGTCAAAATTACTTATATACCAAAAGATGGGCACCTGAGGTGGGCCTGGGTAAGCATAACCCACCAGGGCGTGTCTGGGCTCCCGGGCGCGGCCAGGTGGGTTGTGCCCACCTGGTGGGCCTCCTCTCATACTTATTTCCTCCAATATTTGATACTCCCCAATGTATCTACTTTTACAAACACTTTTGCCCTTGTTTTGGACTCTAACTTGCATGATTTGAATGGAACTAACCCAGACTAACGTTGTTTTCAGCAAAATTGTCATGGTGTTATTTTTGTGCAGAAATAAAAGTTCTCGGAATGACCTAAAAATCAACGGAGACACGTTTTGGAATTAATGAAACATACTAGTGAAATAATCAACATTAGGGGGCCCACACCCTGTCCACGAGGGTGCAGGGTGCCCCCCTGGTGCGCGCCCCTGGCTTGTGGGCCCCCTGAGGCTCCACCGATGCCAACCCTGACTCCATATATTCATGTTCGGGGAGAAAAAGTCAGAGAGAAGAATTCATCACGTTTTACGATACGAAGCCTCCGCCAAGCCCTAATCCCTCTCGGGAGGGCTGATCTGGAGTCTGTTTGGGGGTCCGGAGAGGGGAATTCGTCGCCATCATCATCATCAACCATCCTCCATCACCAATTTCATGATGCTCACCATTGTGCGTGAGTAATCCCATCATAGGCTTGCTAGATGGTGATGGGTTGGATGCGATTTACCATGTAATCGAGGTAGTTTTGTTAGGGTTTGATCCCTAGTATCCATTATGTTGTAAGATTGATGTTGCTATGACTTTGCTATCCTTAATGCTTGTCACTAGGGCCCGAGTGCCATGATTTCAGATCTGAACCTATTTATGTTTTCATGAATATATGTGAGTTCTTAATCCTATTTTGCAAGTCAATAGTCACCTACTATGTGTTATGATCCGGCAACCCCAAACTGACAATAATCGGGACCACTCCCGGTGATGACCATAGCTTGAGGAGTTCATGTATTCACTAAGTGTTAATGCTTTGGTTCGGACGTCCGGTACTCTACTAAAAGGAGGCCTTAATATCCCTTAGTTTCCAAGAGGACCCCGCTGCCACGGGAGGGTAGGACAAAAGATGTCATGCAAGTTCTTTTCCATAAGCATGTATGACTATATTCAGAATACATGCCTGCATTACATTGATGAGGTGGAGCTAGTTCTGTGTCACCCTATGTTATAACTGTTGCATGAGGAATCGCATCCGACATTATTATCCATCACTGATCCATTGCCTACGAGCTTTTCACATATTGATCTTTGCTTAGTTACTTTTCTGTTGCCACTGTTATGATTACTACAAAAACTACTACTGTTACTTTTGCACCGTTACCGTTACTTCCATACTACTTTGCTACTAAATACTTTGCTGCAGATATTAAGTCTTTCAGGTGTCGTTGAATTGACAACTCAACTACTAATACTTGAGAATATTCTTTGGCTCCCCTTGTGTCAAATCGATAAATTTGGGTTCAATACTCTACCCTCGAAAACTGTTGCGATCCCCTATACTTGTGCGTTATCAAGATAATTTTTTGGCGCCATTGCCGGGGAGCATAGCTCTATTATTTGAGTCACTTGGAATTTATATCTATTGATCACTATGAGGAACTTGAAAGATGAAAGAACCAAGATGTTTCCCTCAACTATGAGGGGAGGTAAGGAACTGCCATCTAGCTCTGCACTTGATTCTCCTTCTGTTTTGAGTAAACTTGCGACACCTACTCCTGCTATTGATTCTGATATGTCGCATGTTATTGATCATGCCACTTCTGCTATGCATGATGCTTATGATGAAACTACTTCTATGCTTGATAATACTGTGTCATTAGGTGAATTTCTTGATGAACAACTTGCTAGGGTTAGAGAGAATGAAATTATTGAAACATATAATATTGATGAAAGTGATGATGAAGATTCTCCCCCTACATATGAATTGCCTGATGTACCTGAGGGTTATGTTATGGATGAAGAAACTGCTAGAGATCTTTTTGCTTGCAAAGATAGATATGATCTTAAGAAACTGTTAGTTAAGCTGAAAGAAAATTCTTTGAATGCTAGAATGAAATATGACCCTACTTTTGCTACTTCACCTATTTGCATTTCTGATAAGGATTATGATTTCTCTATCGATCCTGAGTTAATTACTTTGGTTGAATCTGATCCTTTTTATTGCTATGAATCTGAAACTGTTGTGGCACATCTTACTAAATTGAATAATATAGCCACCCTATTCACTCATGAGGAAAAAATTTGTTACTACTATATCATTAAGTTATTTCTGTTCTCATTAAAGGGTGATGCTAAAACATGGTTTAATTCTCTTGCTCCTGGTTGTGTGCGTAGTCCCTAGGATATGATTTATTACTTCTCTGCTAAATATTTCCCCGCTCATAAGAAACAAGCTGCCTTACGGGAAATATATAATTTTGTGCAAATTGAAGAAGAGAGTCTCCCACAAGCTTGGGGGAGGCTTCTCCAATTACTTAATGCTGTGCTTGATCATCCTCTCAAGGAAAATGAAATACTTGATATCTTTTATAATGGACTAACCGATGCTTCCAGAGACCACCTGGATAGTTGTGCTGGTTGTGTTTTCAGGGAAAGAACTGTTGAGCAAGATGAATTGCTATTGAATAATATATTGAGTAATGATAATGATTAGACACTTCCTGAACCAACTCCTGAGCCAACTCTGAAGAAAAGGGGTATTCTATTTCTCAGTCCTGAAGATATGCAAGAGGCAAAGAAATCTATGAAAGAAAAGGGTATTAAAGCTGAAGATGTTAAGAATTTACCACCTATTGAAGAAATACATGGTCTTGATAACCCGACACATGTAGTAAAGGTAAATTCTCTCTATAGATTTGATGAAGGTGATATTCCTCGTAATAAGTCTGCTAGCCAATGCTTGGATGAGTTTGATAATTTTATTGTTGAACAAGAAAACTTCAATGCTTATGTTGGTAGACAATTGAAACATAATGCTTATATGCTTGAACACTTGAGTGATTATATGTCTAGAGTTAAAGGTGACATTAAACTTATTAGTAAACATGCTTCTATGGTTACCACTCAGGTAGAACAAGTGCTTAAAGCTCAAGATGATTTGCTCAATGAATTAAATAATAAGAAAAATGATAATGCTATTAGAGTTGTGACTAGAGGGGGTAAAATGACTCAGGAACCTTTGTATCCTGAGGGCCACCCTAAGGAGTTGAGCAAGATTCTCAGAGAACTAATGTTGATACACCTAGTCCTTCTAACAAGAAGAGAAAGAAAAATGATAGGACTTTGCATGCTTCTAGTGAACCTGTTGTTGACACACCTGACAATCCTAATGATATTTCTATTTCTGATGCTGAAACACAATCTGGTAATGAACATGAACCTAGTGATAATGTTAATGATGATGTTCATGTTGATACTCAACTTAGCAATAACAATGATGTAGAGATTGAACCTGATGTTGATCTTGATAACCCACAATTAAAGAATCAACGTTATGATAAGAGAGACTTCGTTGCTAAGAAGCACGGTAAAGAAAGAAAACCATGGGTTCAGAAACCCATGCCTTTTCCTCCTAAACCATCCAAGAAAAAGGATGATGAGGATTTTGAGCGCTTTGCTAAAATGATTAGACCTATCTTTTTGCGTATGTGTTTGACTGATATGCTTAAAATGAATCCTTATGCTAAATATATGAAATATCTTATTACAAATAAAAGAAAGATACCGGAAGCTGAAATTTCCACCATGCTTGCCAATTATACTTTTAAAGGTGGAATACCTAAGAAACTAGGAGATCCAGGAGTACCAACTATACCATGCTCCATTAAAAGAAACTATGTTAAAACTACTTTATGTGATCTTGGAGCCAGTGTTAGTGTTATGCCTCTCTCTTTATATCATAGACTTGATTTGAATAAGTTGACACCTACTGAAATATCTTTGCAAATGGCTAATAAATCAACTGCTATACATGTCGATATTTGTGAGGATGTGCCTGTTGTGGTTGCAAACGTTACTATTTTAACGGACTTTGTTATTCTTGATATTCCCGAGGACAATAGTATGTCGATTATCCTTGGTAGACCTTTTTTGAATAGTGTACGGGTTGTTATTGATTGCAACAAAGGCAATGTCGTTTTTCATGTTAATGGTAATGAGCATACGGTACACTTCCCGGGAAAACAACCTCAAGTACACAGTATCAATTCTATTGGAAAATTTTCAACTATTACTATTGGAGGTTTTGAATTCCCTCTTCCTACTGTCAAGAAGAAATATGATATTCTTATTGTTGGGGACGTGCATATCCCCATTGAGGTAACCTAGTGTTATTCGAAAATTCTCCGGTTTCATGTTATTCGGAAAGAGTTTGTTAACAAGACTTGATCAACCTTGTTAGTGGATTCCTTTTGATGAGCATGAGATGGATGAAGTTATAAAGCACAACTCTTTGTACCCTCCTTTTACTTTCTGTTATTTAGATTAAATAAAGCAAAAATAGTATTTTCTGCCTGTTTTCTGAATTATCCTTGCAATAAAAATACCCCGAAAATAAAAGTCCTCCAAATGTCCTGAAAATGAAATATGATTTTTTGTAGAATATTTTAGAATTTCTGGCACTGAGAACACACGAGGGGGGCCACCACTTGGCCACAAGGGTGCAGGGCGCACCCACCCCCTGGGGCACGCCCCCTTCCTCGTGGGCCCCACATGGACCCCCTCCACTTATTCCAGCACCCACTCACTTCGTCTTCCTCTAGAAAAATCCTCCCACAGCTCAAACCTGTGATGTAGCTCATCTTGCTGCCATTTTCGATCTCCTTGCTCAAAGCTCCATTCACAAAACTGTTTGGGGAGATTGTTCTTTGGTATGTGACTCCTCCAATGGTCCAATTAGTTTTTGTTCTAGTGCTTTATTTATTGCAAATTTTTGCTGCTAAGGTGACCCTGTTCTTGAGCTTACATGTCAAATTTATATGGTCCAAAGTAGTTTTAATGCATGATATAGCCTCTAGGGACTTGTGGGAGTAGTTGCTATCAATTTTGTTGTGTTTGGTTCACTTTTATTTTGAGTCACTAAAAATTTCAGAAATTTTCAAAGGGAGAAAATGTTGAAGAGATTGTTGAGAGGCTCTTCGAGCCAAAGCTCGAAGGATAAGCAGAATGAGGAGATTAAAAAGCCCAGATACAATCTTCATTGCACTGCAGAGGTTCGGCCGTGCAAATGGCCTTGTGATGCGTTCTTGAGAGCCGCCGGAATTTATGATGACTTTTATTACCTGGCTAAGAATGCAGGCCTCACCGACTTCCTCCACGACCAGCGCGAACAGTATCTCCTACTCACTAATATTTTCGTGCAAAAATTCTATTTCCATGCTAAGAAATCACCACCTTCAGTGGAGTTTCATTTATATGATGAGGTTAAGGAGATGTCACTTTATGATTTTTGTCGGGTCTGAAAGTTACCCTTTATGGGCAGGATTGAGGAACCACATGTAGTGATGTGGATGGATTTCTTGATAGAATTGTTGTAGGGGAAACAAGGAAAGTTTCCGATGCAAGAATTACTAGCAAACATTTCCCTATTCTACGTTACTTTGAAATATTTGCTAGTAGATGCTTAATTGGTCGCGAGAATAGTGGAAATCTCAGTGCTCCTGATATTGTTATTTTGCGCCACGCTTTGTTTCGTGATACAACTTTCAGTTTAGGCGCTATTGTTGCTAAAAGATTAAGTCTGAACCGCACAAAGGGCCCAATCTTCGGAGGCCTCTTTGCTTCGCGCCTTGATGCACACTTTGAGATACCTATTAGGCATTATGAGTAAGAGGAAAAGTTGTTGCCCCCTATTTTTCTAGATTATAAGAGTATGGTAGCACATGACTTTATTGTTAAAAATAAGAAGAAAATGCTTAAGTATAATTTGATATTTGATAAATCTCAGTGTAAGATTATTACTTTTCCTGTGCCCTCTTTGTTTAACATACTTTTAGGCACGTTCCTCATCTTGCGAGAGGCCATTTATGCGTACTGGAGGCTGACACAAGTCCCAGAGCCTGAGCCTGAGCCACCACTTGACCCTTATCGACAGTTTGTTTATCAGTGGGATCCGGAGGAGATCGCCAACCAGTGGCACCCTGAGGACCCTCCTCAGTACACCGGAGAGAGTAGCTTCGATCCGTGGGCATAGACCAACTTAGGCCAAAAGCCTAAGCTTGGGGTACATATTTCTCACCGACATTACATTCATGTTCACACACTCATGCCACTTGTCGGAGTAAATGACCACGGGTAGCCTAGCCGGCTTCCCCTGGCACTTCAGAAAAATTACAGGCCGAACAAGCCTCCAAGCTTCCAAGACATGGGGCCGTCTTCCCCCAGCCGGCTACCTCTCAAGCCGGCTGCGCAAAGGCAGCCCAGCCCTGAAATCCTTGAAAAACAAGACCACAAGAAGGCCGACTTCTAGAAGCCGGAAATAAAAGGGCCGACTCCCAGGAGCCGGCACCTCAGCAGGCAGCTAATATCTTGCCCTCAGAGTCTGCACCCACATAACGGCGACGAGACGGGGCGTGGCTACAGTAAAGCCCGCCACCCCCGAATCCTGGCGCACGCATGGCCTCAGTGCACCGTATGGGGCGGCCATCCCCGTCCGGCGCGGCACTGTTGCCACGATGATCGTGACGTCACCCACGGCGAGGGGTCAGTACGACCCGTGGGTGGCGGGCCCCCTCGGTCAGGGAGATCCCGAAGGCGGCCAGGCTTCCCACAGTCGGCCAATGATATGGCCGGCTTCCAACAGTCGCCCAGCTCTCTCCCTCCAAGGAGGTGCTTCATTAAGGAGACAAGAGAAGGTAAGGCTACAGTGATGAGCCGCCTCGCGGCGGCACTATAGCCATGCTTACCACGACAAAGCCATCGTCACCAGGGGCAAGGTAACAGTAACCAGCCTCCGACAAGACCCCCGAGCGGTGGGGCCGGCCTGTCGGCCAAAGGGTCGCAGCCGGCAGGCCCCATGAGTCGGCGCAGAAGCCGGCGAGCATAGACACAGACGGCTGGGGCCCACGCCCAGCCGGATTACCATTGTACCCCTGGGGGGTAGGCCTATATAATCCCCCCAGGGTTCCCATGCAGGGGAGATCACTTTTTGGATAGATTGGGCTAGCCTGGCCCTCCCTCATCCTTTCACCGAATAGCTCAAGGAGCATTCTGTAGCAACCCACCGAGCTAGTGATCATGCTGAGACCCCGCAGAGCAGCATTAGGGGTGTTATCTCCACGGAGAGCCCTGAAGCTGGGTAAGATTCGCCAGCATGCATGTCTTCGCCTTATCCCGTTTCCAGGCACCGGCAATGTTTTATTGGCTCCCACAATGATAAGCCATCCATTGGCATATGTCACACCAACCACCCGACATTTGGCGCCCACTATGGGGCCAGGTGCACTGTCGTCCGGAGACCTGCTCTGGGCAGGAACCCTTTTCCTTCCCAACGTGCGTAGCCAGCCTGGCTCGCCCGATGGCGCTTGCCCCGACGCGCTACAAGACGTCGCCGACGCCTGCGCGGCGAGCTGCCTCACCGATCTTCTTGGCGAGGCTCGCATCTCTGACAAGCCCGCATCCGACACGGGCACAGACTGCCCCGAGAGCCACCTCGTCAGCCTCCTCGATCAACTCCACGTCTCCGGCGAGCTTGCCGCGGACTTGGACTCGGTTGGCTCCACCGACCCGATGCTTGTCGACTCCAACATGGCATCCGTTGACGCCTTCCCCACCAACGTGGTGGTCATCAATGACCCTCTTCCTCAAGCCAACAGCAGCGGCAGCGCCATGACCGAGGTACTGGTTATCAGCCACGGCGCCTCCTCAGGCGGAAATGCCCACGACGCTCTGCAGGCGGCGCTGCATGACTTGTCTGTCCCCGTCCCGGCCGACGCGGACGCTAAGACATTGGAGGCGCGCCGTCTCGCCCTCGTTGCGGAGGGCCAGAGGCTCGCCACCATGAGACGCCTCACCGAGGCTCACCAGCGCGAGGTCGACTGAGCCGCCTTTGGCACGCCGCCTCCCGACGGGCCGAGCCGCGTCGGTATTGTCAAGGAACTCGGCGCGGATATCGCCGACATGCTCGGAGCAGACCGCCCAGTCTATGCCACGCCTCTCGAGAACTTCCGCGCCGCCCAGGCGGCCGCAAACGAGTTGAATGGGCTGGGGCTTGATGAGCTCTCTTACATGACCAGACGCATCCAGCAACTTATCAACGCGGCCATAGAGCGGCATGAAGCTGGCGTCCGCGCCGTGAGCACGGCGTGACGTCCCGAACACCGACCGTGGGCAACACCCGCGCGAGAAAAGAAAAGGAGCCCGCTGCCAGCCGCAGCCGGACTCGAATCTCCATCGAGCGTGATGCCGAGGGCTGCCCTTGAGCCGTGGAGTGGCGGGGCAACCCTCCTCCTCCTCCGCCTCATGGGGAGAGATACCCTACCCCGCCGCCTGTCACGCACCCGACTCTCAGCAGCCGGCTGGGTCGCCGCGAAGGAGTCGGTGAGAATGATGCTCGCCACCGGATCGACCGCCTTGCGCGATCCTTCTCCCTGGAAGAAGAAGATGATGTCGGCCCATCTTGCTTCGGCCCCCGCATCTGCGACGAGCCCTTCCCCAAAGGGTTCTCACTCCCAAGAGACACGCCCAAGTACAATGGCTCCGTAAAGTTGGAAGATTGGTTGATCGACTACTCCACCGCGGTTAGCATCGCAAACGGCAACAGGCGTGTTGCCGTAAAATATGTGCCCCTCATGCTCCAAGGCACGGCGCGCACCTGGCTTAACAGCCTCAAGCCTTACAGTGTCAACAGCTGGCTAGACTTCACTCAAGCCTTCATACGCAACTTCACCAGCACCTACAAGCGGGCTCCTAAGCCCCGACAGCTCTCCTCGTGCGTCCAAGGGCCCAATGAATTGACTCGCGACTACCTCACGCGGTGGGCCGAGCTTCGCAATTCCTGCGAGGGAGTGCACGAGGTCCAAGCTATAGAGTACTTCACCGCCGGGTGCCGAGAAGGCACCCTCCTCAAGCACCGACTCCTCTGCGACGAGCCAACTATGCTTGACGAGCTCCTGGTCATAGCTGATAAATACGCCACGGCCGATTCCTCGATGAAGACCGAGCTCTGAGTAGACGCATCCGGGAAGGTGCTCTCTCCGAGTCCCAAGACGCCGGCTGGAGAATCCAGCCGACGCCCGCACCAGAACGACCACAAGCGCAAGGCTCCCATGCCGCCTTCCACCAGTCGGCAGGTGGCCACAGTCGAAGACGAACAACCCGAAGGACAGCTCGCACCAAAGAAGCAGAAGGGCGGAAGGCCGGCTTGGCAGCCGGCTACCTCCTACGAGCAAGCGCTTGATGCCCCCTGGAAGTTTCACAGCGGCGCAAAGCCTTCAAACCACACGACCAGAAAATGCCATTGGCTCAGTCGGTTCTCCAAGGGTGAGGGGATGGCGCCGTCTCCGCCTGCTGGTCAGCCGCCTTCGGTTCCCCCGCAGCCGGCCGCTCGACCAGCGGTCGGGGCAGTTCAAGACGAGTACCCCGATGAGCATGTCGCCTATGTCGTCTTCACCAGCTAGCCAGAAGATCGGCGTAGCCGACGCCGACAACACCAAAAAGTCAACACAGTCACCTCCAACAACCCAGAATTTCTGCACTGGTCAGAAAGGCCTATTAGCTGGAGCCGGACAGATCACCTAGAGGTGATGCCGTCTCCCGGCTCCTACGCATTGGTTCTGGACGCTACCCTCGCTACGGAAAGGCGAGCCGCCCATTTCTCCCGTGTGCTGATAGATGGTGGGAGCAGCATCAATATCCTATACCGCGACACCATGGAGAAGCTGAGCATCAAGACAAAGCAGCTCATGCCCAGTCGGACTGTGTTCCATGGCATCGTACTCGGCTTGTCCTGCTCCCCAATGGCAAGATCAAGATAGATGTCCTCTTCGGGGACAAGGATCATTTCCGCCGAGAGGCGGTGTGGTTTGAAGTGGTGGATCTAGAGAGCCCTTACCACGCGTTGCTTGGCCGACCTGCCCTGGCCAAGTTCATGGCTATACCCCATTACGCCTACCTCAAGATGAAGATACCAAGTTCCAAGGGCATCATCACCATATCCGAAGACTACAAGAAATCCTCCGAGTGCGCGGCTGCCAGCAGCCGGCTGGCCGAGTCCCTTGTAATTGCTGAAGAGAAGAAGATACTTGACCGAGTCATGGCCATGGATGGCAAGCAGCCGGCCCTGTCCCCCGCCCCCAAGGAGTGTGGTTCCCAAGGTTCCTTTCAGCCGGCCAAAGAAACAAAGAGGGTACCTCTGGACCCAGATCACCCAGAAAGGTTTGCCACCATCGGGGCAAACCTTGACTGCAAATAGGAAGGCGAGCTCGCCGATTTCCTCCGTGAGAATCGGGACATTTTCACATGGTCCCCCAAGGACATGTCGGGTGTGCCGAAGGAATTCGCCGAGCACAAGCTACATGTCCGAGAAGGTGCGAAACCAGTCAAACAGCCTCTCCGCCGACTATCGTAGGAGAAGAGAAGGATTGTCGGAGAAGAGATAGCCCGGCTTCTGGCAGCCGGCTTCATTATGGAAGTTTTCTTCCCAGAATGGCTCGCCAACCCGGTCCTCGTGCTAAAGAAAAACAACAATTGGCGCATGTGTATAGACTACACTAGCCTCAACAAGGTTTTCCCCAAAGATCCCTCTGCCTTGCCAAGGATTGATCAAGTAATAGACTCCACAGCCGGATGCGAGCTATTGAGCTTCTTGGATGCTTAGTCAGGCTACCACCAGATAAAGCTGGATCTAGTTGACCGCCTGAAAACCACCTTCATCATACCATTCGGAGCCTTCTGCTACCTGATTATGACATTCGGCTTGAGAAATGCCAGTGCCACTTTTCAGCGTTGCATGCAGAAATGCCTCCTCAAGTAGCTCGGCAGAAATGTTCACGTCTATGTAGACGATATTGTGGTGAAGACGGAGAAGCGTGGCACCTTGCTGGAAGACCTCAGAAAAACATTTGAAAACTTGCGCCGATTCCAAATCAAGCTCAACCTCGAGAAATGCGTGTTCGGAGTACCAGCCGGCCAGCTCCTAGGCTTCCTGGTCTCTGAACGCGGCATCGAGTGCAACCCAATAAAGATCAAGGCCATAGAGAGAATGGAGATTCCCATGAAGCTGCAGGATGTCCAGAAGTTCACCGGATGCTTGGCTTCCCTGAACCGCTTCATCAGCCGGCTCGGAGAGAAGGCCCTCCCCCTCTACCGACTCATGAAGAAGTCCACTCATTTCGAGTGGAACGACCAGGTGGACCAAGCCTTCCACGAGCTAAAGAAGATGTTGACCACGCCGCATGTCTTGGCGGCTCCGGCTGAAAAGGAGCCATGCTACTTTACATTGCCGCTACTAGCCGGGTGGTCAGCACTGTCATCGTAGTCCAACGCCCAGAAGAAGGCCGGGCTCAGCTGGTTCAGAGGCCGGTGTATTATTTAAGCGAAGTCTTATCCACCTCGAAGCAGAACTACCCACACTACCAGAAGATGTGCTATGGTGTGTACTTCGCTGCCCAGAAGCTCAAGCCCTATTTTCAAGAGCACCCCATTACGGTCGTATGTACTGCCCCGCTTGCCGAGATCATAGGCAGCCGGGATGCATCCGGCCGAGTGGTCGAATGGGCCATTGAGCCGGCCCCCTACGCGATCTTCTACCAGCCCCACTGAGGGAGTCCTGGATTAGGGGGTGTTCGGATAGCCGGACCATACCTTTAGCCGGACTCCTGGACTATGAAGATACAAGATTGAAGACTCCGTCCCGTGTCCGGAAGGGATTTTCCTTAGCATGGAAGGCAAGCTTGGCGATACGGATATAAAGATCTCCTACCATTATAACCGACTTTGTGTAACCCTAACCCTCTCCGGTGTCTATATAAACCGGAGGGTTTTAGTCCGTAGGACAACATACACGTCAACAATCATACCATAGGCTAGCTTCTAGGGTTTAGCCTCCTCGATCTCGTGGTAGATCTACTCTTGTACTACCCATATCATCAATATTAATCAAGCAGGACGTAGGGTTTTACCTCCATCGAGAGGGCCCGAACCTGGATAAAACTTCGTGTCCCTTGCCTCTTGTTACCATCCGGCCTAGACGCACAGTTCAGGACCCCCTACCAGAGATCCACCGGTTTTGACACCGACATTGGTGCTTCCATTGAGAGTTCCTTTGTGTCGTCGCCATCAGGAAGGATGCCTCGCCCCGTCTTTAAAGACAGCACCATTGCTAAGGGAGCTTTGGCTGTCGGCCAAACCCTCCGGCTAGGTGGTTTTCTTATGACCGCCTGTTCGGCTTCTGCGCCGACGATGACCTCTCGAGCCATCGAAAAAAATCTTCATGTCATCTCGGAACTCGCCGAGCAGTTAGATCCAATGGAGCTTTCCTCCATCAACGAGCTCTTGGATCGCTTCGCCACCCTGGGAGTCGCTACGGATTACGACCAGATTGGGCCTAAAACCGATCTGAGAGAGATTAACTCTCCCCAAGTCACTCATCACGTTGTCATGGTAGAGGGACAGTGCGGCGACCCTTCATCTATCTTTAGGACTCGCTACGTCCGAATTCCCGACCCCTCCAAGCCGGATACCCGTGGAGGGGAGGATATCACTCAAAACCTGAACTTAGAGTCAGGCGACGGGCTTGATTCATTAGAGAACATCCAGGAATCCAAATTTTCGAGTTCCGAAATTCCTCGGCCTCTGAGCCTTAGATGGGGTGAGGCTTCGGATTTAATTCCACCCACCCCAACATAAGCGATCTATCCAAAATCAGGCAAGAACCCGATGAAACAGTACATCATTACTGGGCCAGATTCCTCCTGATTAAGAACAGGCTAAGGGACTGCCGCGAGGAAGACGCAATCTCAATCTTCTACAATAATTGCACGGACAAGGGAATACTCAACGCCATAAGTCACCGTGATATTACACGCTTCGCTGACTTGGCATCCATTGTACGAAAGTACTATGCGATGGAAAGCGCCTGGAAAACCGAAATATAATTTTGGGACAATCCGGCCCTGAATACAAACCCAGTCCAAAATAAAAGGGTGCATCATCACTAGTCACCCGGGTCAAGCACTAAAAAGTTAAAACCCTCTACAGGGCATGGAACCGTACTGGAAGGATGGCTTAATGGACCCTGTAAAATTCACAGTACAAAGGACGCCACACCAACTTACAGCCTCAGAGCATGTTGGATACTCTGGCAGGTGGCCAAAATTGGCGAAAATCTGCTAATTCTGGAGGCCATAGAAAGCCACCCCAGAGACACCAATACGGTATTAACAGTCTTCAAGACTTTCGCATCAAATAATATGCGAAAAAGGACACTCCGCAGCCTTGCCGAAGTCTACCAAATAGCAACAATAAACCCATGGAGTGACACGGCTATTACCTTTAACGTCAGTGATGAACCTAAATTCTGAACAGCCCGAGCACCAGCCGCATTGGTCCTTAGTCAAATAGTGGACGGCTTTCGGCTTACCAAGGTACTCATGGACGGCGGCAGCGGATTGACCTCATTTATGAGGAGACCCTTCAAAAAATGGAAATAGACTGGAACCGCATTGAGCAAAGCAGCACAACCTTTAGTGGAATAATCCCTAGTTGGGAAGCGCGCTGTACAGGAAAAATCACACTAGATGTGGTGTTTGGCACGCTGGATAATTACAGGTCTGAAGAGGTCACATTCCAGGTGGCTCCGTTCAGCAGTGGTTATAACGCTCTGCTAGGGCGGGAAGCATTTACAATCTTCCAAGCAATACCCCATTACGGGTACATGAAGCTCAAGATGCCCGGGCCTAACGGGATCATCACTCTCGCTAGTGATCCGGACATAGCACTCTGCGCCGAAAACAAGACAGCCGCACTGGCCCTCGAGGCACTATCCGAAGCCCTAGCGGCTGAGGAGCTGACTGTGTTGTGCTCTACGGTGAATAGGGACGATGTGGTACTCGACTAAAGATCCAAGTCCACCTCCTTTAAACCGGTGGACGAAATAGTCAAATTCCAAGTCCATCCAATGGACCCCAATAAAACAGCTTCCATCGGGTCACAGTTAAACCCTGATGTCGACGCCGCATTGCGAGAGTTCCTACGAGAGAACTGGGACATTTTCGCCTGGCACCCTTCAGACATGCCAGGAATCCCACGCAGGCTGGCCGAGCACAGCTTAAATATCCAAACAGGATTCAAACCTGTCAAACAGGATCTTCGGTGTTTTTTCGAACCTAAGAGACAGGCCATGGGAGAGGAGCTAGCAAAGCTATTGGAGGCCGGATTCATCAGAGATATAAAACATCCGGACTGGCTAGCAAACCTGGTGATGGTACCAAAGAAGGACAAATCCTGGCGCCTGTGTGTTGATTTTAAAGACCTTAACAAGGCTTGCCCAAAGGATCCCTTCCCCCTCCCCCGCAACGATCAAATTATCGACCCTACCGCAGGACACGATCTGTTGTGTTTCCTCAACGCATATTTTGGCTACCATCAAATCAAGATGGCAGAACCAGACCAAGCCGCAACGGCATTTATCACACCATACGGGCCATTCTGCTTCAACACGATGCCCTTCGGGCTCAAAAACGCCGGCGCAACATATCAGCGCATGATTCAGACATGTCTGGCAAGCCAGATCGGTAAAACAGTGGAGGCATATGTAGATGATGTGGTCATCAAAACAAGACATGTTGAATCTCTAGTAGACGACTTAAGGCTCACATTTGATAACCTCCGAACATAGGACATCAAGCTCAACCCAGAAAAATGCATTTTCGGCGTTCTAGCCGGAAAGCTCTTGGGCTTCATTGTATCCGGTAGAGGAATTGAAGCAAATCCAGCCAAGATCTGAGCTCTGTCGCAACTGGATATCCCAAAGGACCTCAAACAAATACAAAAGTTAACCGGATGCATGGCGGCTCTAAGCCGCTTTATCTCCCGCTTGGGAGAAAAGGCCCTAACCCTTTACCGCCTCCTTCGGCGCACCGAACACTTCAAATGGACAGATGCAGCCACGGTCGGACTCGATGAAATAAAAGCCATACTGGCAACAAACCCAGTCCTGGCCGCGCCAAACATTGGCGAGCCAATGCTATTATACATCGCAGCAACACATCAGGTTGTAAGCGCAGTGCTCGTCGTCGAATGAGAAGCGGACGGACACAAATTCCCCCTTTAAAAGCCAGTCTATTATGTGTCCACTGTCCTCACTCCCTGCAAATCATGGTACCCGCATTATCAAAAGATTGCATATGCGGTATTCATGGCATCCCTGAAGCTACGACACTACTTTCAAGAGTGTTCAATAACAGTAGCCTCAGAAGTACCACTTAACGATATTATAAACAACTGTGACGCAACGGGCCAGATTGCAAAATGGGCCATTGAGCTCCTCCCGTTCGACATAACTTATAAGCCACGATGAGCCATCAAGTCACAAGTCTTGGCCGACTTCGTCGCAGAATGGACGGAGGCCGAACTCCCTAAACAGTACGGCACATATTCAAATTGGATCATGCATTTCGACGGCTCCAAGATGTTGGCCAGACTGGGGTCTGGCGTCATTTTGACGTCCCCCATAGAATACACAGTTCAATACGTACTACAGATTATGTACACAGACTCCAACAATGCAGCCGAATATGAGGCCCTTTTACATGGTCTCCGGATGGCAGTATCCATGGGCATCCAACACCTAGAGGTGCGCGGGGACTCGAACCTCGCAATATCCCAAATAAATGGAGACTTTGATGCCAAGGATCCAAAAATGGCAGCTTACCACAACGCCATCCTAAAAATGTCAGCTCAGTTAGAGGGGCTTGTATTTCACCACATAGCCCGCGAAAATAATCAGGCGGCAGACATCCTGGCACGCATCGGCACAAAACACGATGTAGTCCCCCCACATCTTCTTGGAAAGGCTGTTCAAGCCATCCGTAGCATGGGAAGGGGAGCTGAACAATAACAGCCCGGACCCAACCGCACTGCCCGACACCGAACATTCTGACACAATCGGAGGCTCTGCCAATGAAATAACACCTTCAGCCCACGTAATAATGGACGTCATCGCCCCATGGACAGAACCATTCCTCGCCTACCTTACTAGGCAGGAACTCCCCGAGGACCAAAATGAGGCACGCTGCATAGTGCGGCGATCCAAAGCCTACAGAGTCCACGAGGGAGAGCTTTATAAGAAAAGCACTACTGGAGTCCTTCAAAGGTGCATCTCCGAAGAGGAGGGGCGGAATCTCATGGCTGAAATTCATGCCGGACTCGGCGGTCATCACACTGCAGCCCGGTCCCTCGTAAGGAAGGCCTTCCATACAGGCTTTTATTGGCCGACGGCCCGGGCAGACGCTCAGGACTTAGTCCAACGGTGCACCGGTTGCCAGTTCTTTGCAAACCAAAGCCATATGCCACCCACCGCCCTCCAAACTATCCCCATTACTTGGCCCTTCGCGGTCTGGGGGATTGACATGGTTGGACCCCTTAAAGGCGGAACCCACAAGCAAAAATACTTACTAGTCGTGGTGGATAAGTTCACCAAATGGATAGAAGCCAAGCCCGTTAAGATGGCTGAATCCGGACCGGTGATAGACTTTATATCCGGGGTTGTACACCGTTACGCCGTCCCCCACAGCACCATCACTGATAACGGCACGAACTTCACGGCCGACGAGGAAAAACTCTGGTGCAAAAACATGGGCATCAAGCTCGATTATGCTTCCATCTATCACCCACAAACTAACGGCCAAGTCGAACGCGCAAATGGTCTTATCATGAGCGACATCAAACCCAGATTAGTGCGGTCCCTCAAGGAATCTAACACGCAGTGGGTAGAGGAGCTCAACTCCATACTCTGGGGGCTGTGGACCACGCCGAATCACACCACCGGATACACACCATTCTTTATGGTGTACGGCGCAGAGGCAGTTTTTCCTTGCGACATAATCCATGACTCACCTCGAGTGCGCATGTACGAAGAAAGAGAAGCCGAGCTCGATCGGCAGGACAGCTTGGACGCATTGGAGGAGGAGCATGACGTGGCAAAAGCCTATTCCACATTCTATCAATAGCAGGCTCGAAGAAACCAAAGCAGAGAAGTACGGGCCAAAAATTAGAACATTGGTGAATTAGTTCTACAACTACCGGACAAGAAAAATGACAAACTCAAGCCCAAGTGGTAAGTTCCCTTCATAATTGACCAAGTCCTGACTGGTGGAGCGTACCGCCTGCGGGATGCATCGGATAACCGACTCGAGCCAAACCCATGGAACGCAGCCCGTCTCCGAAGATTCAATGCCTAGCGCCGGACTCTGTGTCCGTCTCCTTCCTCTGTCCATTTTTTATATATTTTCTGTCTTGCATTTCTCTTCTTCTTCTTCTCTCTCTCTTATAGCCTTTAAAGGCTCATAAAATGACGCGCTATCCGTGCTCACTAAACCCGGGGGCTTCTTTAAACAGAAGCTTATTCATACGGGCTTCATGCCCAACACATGTGTCACACTTCCGCATGTACCTTTCTTTCACCATTATATGCATCGATATGACTTAAGTTTTAGCCAAGCTGGGTTGCCTGGCTCCTGTGCTTACCCCTACGTTCCCGATTGTTCGACTAGGTGGTAAAGGGAGCACCTCTGTGATTGTTACTGCCGAGTCAGCCGGACGTGTACCTCAGACTGGGTGAAGCCGAAAGCTAGCGTTCTTAAGGGAATATTCGGTCGGTGAACTAAAGATGATCTTTTTTTATTTTTATTTATACGCCCCCAGATGTTTTTCCTGCGTTTCTTTTCGCAGCATGGACATGCACCTTAGGGCATGCCTCCCAGGGAAAGGAACCCCTAACGAAACTATTCTCCCTGAAAGATGTTTCTTACTAACCATGTAATATAACATACCTAGTCGGGCACTTGTCTGTTCACGCCCCAATGACCCCTACGCCTGGTCTCCATGCATTCCCCGGTTCCTATATAACCGCATGGGAATTCGGACACACTCCAGACCGTCAGGTCCCGGGGCTGAAGCGAAAAAGGTCGGCCATGACAAATGATCTACAATCTGGCTAGAAGGCATTATAAATGTCAATTAAATTACATAGTCATCTTGACTGGTTGTATTCCTCTTCAATACCATCTAACAGGCTGTCTAATTTACAGTCCTGCTGGGAATACTTTGCGGCCAACTCTACTTGGCCGTATACTAAGCTTACAGGGATCTCCTTCCCATAGGGCCCTACAGGACCGACCTCGGCCATGTGGTTGGGGTTAGCCTTTGCGTACCGCGTCTTCACCATGGCCCAGGCCTCCCTAGCGCCTTGACGGCAGGCTGATATCTTCCACAATCGGAAGCGCCACCGTGCTCCCTTTAGCTTCTCCGCAAGCTCTCCAAGACCTTCGGGCATGGAGACGGATGGCCACAAGGCCTGGGCATCGCCTGCCGAACTCGATCGAGCAGTTGCGAGAGCTCGGGAAGAAGGTCACCTGTAGAACTGGGCATCTCCTCTGCAGGACGACCTGTTAGTACACCTACAGACATTGCTCTGTTAGTCAACTTCCCCGCCGAACTTTCTTTCAAAAGGTTCGTTCAAGCACTTACTAAATATGCCACGCCGAAGCCGCTGATTCTCCTTCACGGAGTCTGACAGCTGGGCACGAACATATTTCAGCTCGACGCCCAGCTTGGTGTTGGCAGCTTGGAGATCGTTCTTCTCCCCCATCACCTTTATCAGCACCCTCTCACCAGCCTTTAACTGGCGTAGGAGGTGTTGCCTTTCCGGATTCAATCCGGTGCCATCTGCAATTTCATTTGTCAGATTCCCACCAAAGCCGTGCTTGGCAAAATACTTATCTTTCGAAGTGTATATTACCAGAGGGGGTCTCCTTGGGCTCCCCTGTCGCGGCTAGTGCGGCCTCAAGTTGGGCTTTGCACTCTTCCAGCTCCTTGGACAGTAGGGAATTCTTTTCCATAAGAACCTGCATCACAAATGATCCTTAAATCAGTTATTCTAACTGTTTCAAGTCTCGGGGGCTACTCGTATATACATATAATTACCAGAATTTTCTTACCCGTATGTCTTTAACATACTGCTCCGTGGCTCTGGCTAGACCATTTTCAGCGGCACGGAGATACGCATCTCCCGAGTTGAAGGCATCTAACGCCCCTTGGGAGAAACAAGCGTCGCGAAGAACTGTCCGGCGACGCCTGTGGTTCATGGCACTCTCCACCTCAAAGTTGGTGGCAGACAACCCGTCCACATCCTCCGTCGGAGGAGCGTCTGGCGCGCACCTTGCGTTCGCCTCCGCCTCCTGACCAGGCTTCGGAGCCTGGCTGGTAGAGGCGCGATTGACAGCCTCTCCGGATGTAGTCCGGCGAGGTCTCTTTGTCCTGAAAAGAGCGCGAGTGTCAATACGCCTCTAAGGTATAACACCTGGGATAAGGGGGCGCGTCATACCTTTGCGCTGACGCCTCGGTCCGGACTGCACTTCTTTTCTGCCTGCGGGGCCCTACGGCCCCTCGTTGGCTTGTCGCCGCAGGTTTGGCCTTCCGCCTTAAATACCTCCCCTGCAAAGTTCGGTTGCAATTAGGAAACTGAACACGAGTGGGTGGACACCTATTCGGGGTACTGGGACTTCGATCTCAGGTACCTGGGGCGTCAAGATTAGCCCTGGGTAATCAGCCATAATGGCCACCAAGGTGTTGTCCTTGCTCAATTGATGGAACACTCCATCAATCAGCTCCACAGATATGTCCGGATCCTCTTGAGAGGCCGGGTCGAGGGACCGTCCTGGGTCCTCGGGATGTGGAGGAGGACTACTTATTTCCTTAACAGCCCGGCGCAGTTCCTGCATTAAAGTCGTCAGACTGAATATTTAACAATGGGAATACAAAACAGATGGACAAGTAAATACGGCCGCTTACCCAGCTCGCGGGATTGTGCATGGAGAATCCACCCTGAGGGTTGACGAGGAGAAATTCCTCCTCTTCTCCCTTATACAAAGTGGACAAGATCATTAGTAGAGCGGCAGCTGAATCCGGCCCCTTACGACCATAGCGGTGGCGTCGTCCTCCCCGTTGAAGTCCCACATGGGGTGGCTTCTATACTGAAGCGGCTGCACCCCCCGCATAATGCATTCGGCCATAACCCTGATCATGGTTAGTCCGAAATGGGCTAACAATCTTATTCGGCCCATCAGGTAAATGATGTCCCTGTCACTTTCCCTCTGAGGGCTCCATGGGCACCAGCTTAGGCGCTTCTTTAAGGGGGCACTGTTGAATTCAGGGAGGCCGATCCGGACAGGATCCAGCAGCGGGACATCTTCTATATAAAACCATTTCGAGGGCCAGTCTTCGGACGCCTTCTTTGGGGTTCCGGACAGATATCCGGTCCCGGCGATGCGCCACACTTTGGCTCCGCCCACTTGATACATTAACCCCTTCTTGGAACGGGGCACGAGGCAAAATAGCTCCTTCCATAGTCCAAAATGAGCTTCAACACCCAAGAACAGCTCGTAGAGGGCTACAAAGCCCGCGATATGCAATACTGAAGCAGGTGTGAGATGATGTAGCTGGAGGCTGTAGAACTCCAGCAGCCCCCGGAGAAATGGATTGATTGGAAATCCGAGCCCCCTTATTAAGTAAGGGACGAGGCACACCCGCTCTCCTTTGGAGGGATTAGGGGCATTCTCTGCTTGCTCTCCGTTGTTGTAGACAGCAAGACCGGCTCGGATCGGGACCATATAGGCCAGGGGAGAATCCCTTGGTCTGAAGCGTCTCTAGCTCGCTATGCGGGATGGAACATCTCTCCCAATATCCAGGATTAGGGCTGGAAGGGCGAGGGGAGGAGTTGCGACGGCTGGCCATGGTGGAATGGACCTTTGTCCGATGTGCTCTGATGAACACTTGCGGAGGGGAGAAGGTGTGGATTGGATCTAAATCCTCATCCCCTTAAATAGGGCAGCTCCTTTACGCGGCTGGGGGTGTGAATGTAAAAACACTCAGACTTTTTATATTCGTTTGACACATGGGAAGCGGCAATTATTGGGCGCAGAAGCCAAGGAGCGCAAACATCTACAAGAAACCGGACTTTCACTAGTGCAGAACCGGGCAATAGCACCAGTTCGTAAGGCCCTTTAGTGCCGGTTCCATAACTGACACTAAAGTGTGGGCACTAAAGCCCCCCCCCCCTTTAGTGCCGGTTCAGCACGAACCGGTGCTAAAGGGCAACCACGTGGCACGAGCCAGCTCCGGGGGCCGGGATCCCTTCAGTACCGGTTGGTAACACCAACCGGTACTAAAATGTTTGGGGGGTTTTTGGTTTTATGATTTCTTTTTCATTTAATATTGTGTTTTCCATTTTAATTCTTTTTCGTTTGCTGGTATTTTACGATACTACACATTGTACACGTTATGCATATATATATATATATATATATATATATATATATATATATATAAATAGAATTTCTAGTAGAACCAATCATATATATATCATCAATGTCTCATAAACCACCATATTAATTCACACATACACACATGTATAGCTATATACAATTTCTCCTACATATGCATGTTGCCTTCGGAACCAGTGGCATTAGCCTAATTGGTGCCTTCGGAGCACGATGACAATTGGAAGTGGTTCATGACCTGGTCGATGGGGGCGGTAGCGGGTAATAGTATTCTCCCTTCGAATTTATGACCTGGTCGAGCAAAAATCCCGCTATTTCCTCTTGAAGTGATTCTACGCGCTCCGTTTCTAGGAGCTTGTCCCGCACCTCTGTGAACTATTAAGAAGGAGATCAATATGCGTGTGTATTAGTTGTGTGACTAGATATCGATAATGGTGTAAAAATTGTGAATAGTGTTCTGACAAGCGTACCCATTCCTGTCTTTGAGATCTGCTCCTTTCGGACGCCATCATGCGAATGTTCTCACAAACGCAGAATGCACACAGATCAGTCCCCTGCGCCTGCTTCAGGGCCTTTATTACGAGAATGGAATTTAATTTGATCAGATAATAATTAATCAAGCATGATAATTAAAGAGATGGCACCTAGCTAGCTAGCTAGTACTACTTAATTACTTACCTTGGGTCGAAACCATTTCAGCTGTCGTTTCCATTCGCCTTCCGTGACGCTGATGAACCTTGCCCAAGCCCTGCCCGCCGACAAAGAAAATGAATAAAGGTGTTATTAAATAGTTCATATCATGAAATGACGAACTAAATAGGCCGAGATATAAAGTTAATAATGATTGAAATTACCTGTTGACTATCCCAAACAAGATGTTATAGTCACTATTTGCTTTGAGTAGTGAGTCCAGTATTTCAACTGTTCCGGCGTCAACTTTAATGATACACAAGATCCAGTGAAATCTGCATGCACACACGTTTGCATGTCTTAATTAAGTGGGCATATGTAAGCAAAAACATGTAGCTAGCTAGTAGGCAAAAACAGAGAATTTGTAGTACAAGAAAGTGTGACTCACTGGAAGTTGTAAGGAAGTAGTATATCTTCATTGTATTTGAGGCTCTTCAAGAACTCTAGCATGCTGTCCACTACCTGCTTTTTATGATGCTTGTTTATTTTCCATGTGTATTCATTAATGGTGTTTGGGTCAATGAACCCAATGCCATAGCGTCCACCTTTTCTCATTTCATACATCTTCATCCTGCATAATACCACAGAAAAGAATATAGTGAGGATAATTACAGGTAATGATTGATCAAAAGGATCACTACAGCTAGCTTGAGACTTAAATTACAGAAATAAATCACTTACAGATAATAGCAACTGACGATAGATTTGTCGAGTGCGTCTTGATTGTATAACTGAAACAGTTCGGAATACTCAACGGTCACAGGTTTCTGATGGTAGTAATGATCCTTCTTGACTTGCACCATGAGGGACTCTCGATCGGATCTCTTGGTAATGTCCATGTACCATTGATGCAATTCATACATTCTTGTTGGGAGCTTCTTGACCTCTTCTGACTTGACCAAAGGTTGGCCCCAGGCATATTTCCCTTTTATTTCCTCCTCTGTAAGCACAGGCATGTCCTCGATCTCGAGGAGTCGTCCAACAGTGATGTTGAGAGTTTCAGCCTGCATTATATGCTCCTAGGTTATTACCACATCGCCCACCTCGGGAACGTAAACTGTTTGCCCAAAATAATATTGGGCGCGCGTACTATCACGTGTTGTTGGCGGCACAACAAACGGGGGGATCGATTGCGCCGCCTGTTCTCCCAGCTGGGCAACGGTTTTCCCGCATTTTTTGACAGCTGCTTGTTGTTTGCTCGAGCTTGAGCTCGCCTCCTTCTGTAGATGTTTTCGATGTAACTTCCTGATGTGGCGCTCATAGTCTGTGTCAACAGGCTTAGGAGCTGGTGGTTGAGCCATACGAATGAAGTGGTCAACTACTTCCACGGGCACTTTCTCCCTTGGCGGCGGTGGCGGTTTTGGTCCAAAATGGGCGTCGACTTCTGCCCGCACTATGGCATTGGTTTGCTCCTCGGTCCTGTCGTAAGCCCTCTCAGGAAGAGGAGTAGTGAGGTTTGGACAATATTTATATCGCTTGCCTCCGCCTGTACTTCCTGTACTATGACCTCGACTCGTACCGCTACGCACCATAGCTGCGGGGTGTCTCTTCTACGATTGCTGAGGCGGCAGAGACGGCTGACGGGGCTGAGTTGGACGAGGAGGAGTGGCCTGAAGTTGTGCCGGACTTGGAGGAGGAGTGGCCTGAGGTTGTGCCAGACTTGGAGGAGGAGTGGACGTCTGACGCTGTGTCGGACTTGGAGGAGGAGTGGCCTGACACTTTGCCGGACTTGGAGGAGGAGGAGTGGCCTCACGCATTGGTGGACTTGGAGGAGCGGGAGTCTGCTGCTCGGTGGCGGACTTCGACAAGGAGTCGGGTGACGCGGTGTCGGTGGCCTTCGAAAGATGATGCAATCCTTTCTCCATAGGATGATACGATGTTTGGCATCTCCGAGTGTGTGCTCCTCGTCACCTCCAGGAATGTCAAGCTCTAGCCCCGAATATTGGTCCACCACCTCATCAACCACGACACGAGCATAGCCTGCTGGAATCGGGTTGCAATGGAAGGTTGCATCGAGGGAATTTGTATAAGCAACGCCGTCCGCCACCTTCAAGGATATGTTCTTAATTTTGAAGTGTAGCTCGCAGTTAGTGTTCTCCGTGATGTCATCCACGGGGTATCTATCCAGCATTGCATCAAACGGGGCGGAACCCACGCTGCTTCTCGGCATGGATGGGGCGGTGGTATCCAATGCTGGATCATCCGCTAGCTGTTGCAGCTGCTGAGACCCCCTTTGCTGGCTAAGTGAGTCGATCTGCTCCTGCCGCCGCTGGAATTTGACTACCAAGTCCGCGTGCGCTAATTCTAGGCCTTGAAGGCGTTCATAGTCCAGCTTCCTCTTCTCCTCCTCCATCTTCCTTTGCTTCTCCTCCGCAATCTTCCTTCTCGCATGGGATCTGTAGTCAGCGTTCCAGTCCGAAAACCCCTCATACCATGGAATAGCGCCCTTGCCTCATGTTCTTCCCGGGTGTTCAGGATTTCCCAGGGCACGCGTAAGCTCGTCGTTCTCTCTGTTGGGCTGGAACACCCCCGTTCGAGCCTCTTCTATTGCAACAAGTATATTATCGTCGGCTCCGTTCAGACATGCCTTCGTCGAAACTTTGCCTGTCTTCGGGTCCAACTCCCCCCCATGCGCATAGAACCAAGTCCTGCACCTGGGGGGCCAGCTCTTAGTAACTGGAGTGACACCTGCATCCTCCATGTGACGCCCGGATACTTAAGCTACAGTAAACCACTGTTAATGATGCCACGTCAGCACAATTACTGTTGCTAATCTCGCGTTAGTTCGAAACTGATTCAAATTCAAATTCAAAATCAAATCAAACAATAAAAGTTTTTAAAAATTAAAATAAAAATGTTCGGTGGTTGCCAAATATTACAAAGATAATTATGGTGTAAGGTTCACAATTTTATAAAATGCCTAAGTGTTTATAAATAAATAAAAACAGAAAAGAAAATAAATAAAAAGAAAATAGAAAACAATACAAAAAAAAAGAGAAGAGAAACCCCCCTGGGCTTCGGCCCAGCTGACCACAGGCCCCACTGGGCCACCCACCAGGCCCCGGCCC
>NC_041386.1:649781663-649790043 GCF_002162155.2 Triticum dicoccoides
TCTGGATCGGGGGAGACGGCGCCTCGACCCCGCCGCCTCATCCCTGCGCCCCGTCACCGGCCGGCGCCGCCCGTCTCCGCTGGCGCCTCCTCATCGCCTCCCCACACCGCCTCCTCAACCCGCCCCCCCGACCGGCCTCCTGGCGCCTCTGCTTCCTCCCGGCGCCGCCCCGCCATCGCCGCCTCGACCCCGACCTCGTCGCCCGAAGCCGCCCCGGACGCCGCCGGACTTCGCCGTCGCACAGCACGTCGTCCCCGTCCTCCTCCTCGTCACCCGCTGCCTAGCCCCTACACCGTACGGTGAGGCCCTCGGCCTCCTCTTCTCCTCTCCGCTGCTCGCTGATGCCTGCGACCACCGCATCGAACGGATCCGGCCGCGCTCACCCTCGCCCGTGGCCGCATCTCGCACCTCGTTCCCGACCGGCCAGTGCGTGTCCATGGTCCCGCGATCGCCTGCTCGCTGCAGCTCGTCGCCCGCCCCTGCTCCTCTGTCCGCCGCGGCCCACTGTTGCTTCGTCGCGTCCGCCGTTCCCCGCACGGGCCACAGCCCCCTGCTGCCCGGCCCCGCTGCTCGCCGGAGCTGGCCGCCCCTTTCCCCCCTACCTCGCCAGATTCTGGCGCCCCGCCTCGCCCCTGGTGGCCTCGCGTGCGGGTGTCCCTGCGCCCGCACCGCCCGATCGGGCGCACACGATCCGCTAAGGCCCAGTGGCCCTATGACAACGGGGCCCCAGCCCCAGAACGATAAAAAAAAGAATTAAGAGAATTAAAAAATATATATATAATAAATTAATTAATTAATTAATTAATTAAATAAATAATTAATTAACTAATTAATTAACTTATCTAATCTTGTTTAGTTTAACTAATTAAGATTAATTAACCTAATAAATAGTTACCCTAATTGTTAATTAGCTAAACAATCCCTAACAGGTGGGACCCACCTGTCAGGTTGACCAAGTCAACTGCTGATGTCATGCTGACATCATAATGACGTCAGCAGGCACTATTCTGGATAATGTTGATTAAATTAATTAAATAAATCCTAAAAATGATTTAAATCTTTTAAAATTAATATAAGGTAAACCGTAGCTCGGATCGAAAAACTTTGTACATGAAAGTTGCTCAGAACGACGAGACGATTCCGGATACGCAGTCCGTTCGTCCGCCACACCCCCCTAACCTATCGAACCCGCAACTTTCCCCCTCCGGCTCCTCTGCCCGAAAACGCGAAACACCGGGAATACTTTCCCGGATGTTTTCCCCCCTTCACCGGTATCACCTACTACCGCGTTAGGGCACACCGAACACCGCGTATTGCCTTGTTATATTTTGTGATGATTTGTTTGCTCTGTATTCATTATTTCTTCCCCCTCTTCTCTCCGGTAGACTACGAGACCGACGCTGCTGCTGACCAGTTCGACTACGGAGTTGACGACCCCTCTCTCTTGCCAGAGCAACCAGGCAAGCCCCCCCTTTGATCACCAGATATCGCCTACTCTTCTCTATACTGCTTGCATTAGAGTAGTGTAGCATGTTACTGCTTTCCGTTAATCCTATTCTGATGCATAGCCTGTCATTGCTGCTACAGTCATTGATACCTTACCCGCAATCCTAAATGCTTAGTATAGGATGCTAGTTTATCATCATTGGCCCTACATTCTTGCCAGTCTGCCTTGCTATACTATCGGGCCGTGATCACTTGGGAGGTGATCACGGGTATATACTATACATTCATACATACTATACAGATGGTGACTAAAGTCGGGTCAGCTCATTGAGTACCCGCAAGTGATTCTGACGAGGGGGCTGAAAGGACAGGTGGCTCCATCCCGGTAGAGGTGGGCCTGGGTTCCCGACGGCCCTCGACTGTTACTTTGTGGCGGAGCGACAGGGCAGGTTGAGACCACCTAGGAGACAGGTGGGCCTGGCCTTGTTCGGCATTCGCGGATACTTAACACGCTTAACGAGATCTTGGTATTTGATCTGAGTCTGGCTACGAGCCTATACGCACTAACCATCTACGTGGGAGTAGTTATGGGTATCCCGACGTCGTGGTATCAGCCGAAGCACTTCAGACGTCAGCGACGGAGCGGCGCGCGCCGGATTGGAACGTAAGCCTGCTCTTGTATTAAGGGGGCTAGTTCTGCTTCCGGCCGCCCACGCAACGTGCAGGTGTGCTATGGGCGATGGGCCCAGACCCCTGTGCGCTTAGGTTTAGACCGGCGTGTTGACCTCTCTGTTTTGCCTAGGTGGGGCTGCGACGTGTTGATCTTCCGAGGCCGGGCATGACCCAGGAAAGTGTGTCCGGCCAAATGGGATCGAGCGTGTTGGGTTATGTGGTGCACCCCTGCAGGGAAGTTAATCTATTCGAATAGCCGTGATCTTCGGTAACAGGACGACTTGGAGTTGTACCTTGACCTTATGACAACTAGAACCGGATACTTAATAAAACACACCCTTCAAAGTTCCACAGACAACCCGGTGATCGCTTTTCCGCAGGGCGACGAGGAGAGGATCGCCGGGTAGGATTATGCTATGAGATGCTATTTGGAGATGTTACTTGGAGATGCTACTTGGAGGACTTCAATCTACTCTCTTCTACATGCTGCAAGACGGAGGCTGCCAGAAGCGTAGTCTTCGACAGGATTAGCTATCCCCCTCTTATTCTGGCATTCTGCAGTTCAGTCCACTGATATGGCCTCTTTACACATATACCCCTGCATATGTAGTGTAGCTCCTTGCTTGCGAGTACTTTGGATGAGTACTCACGGTTGCTTTCTCCCCCCTTTTTCCCCTTTCCTTCCTTCCTGGTTGTCGCAACCAGATGCTGGAGCCCTGGAGCCAGACGCCACCGTCGACGACGACTACTACACTGGAGGTGCCTACTACTACGTGCAGCCCGCTGACGACGACCTGGAGTAGTTTAGGAGGATCCCAGGCAGGAGGCCTGCGCCTCTTTCGATCTGTATCCCAGTTTGTGCTAGCCTTCTTAAGGCAAACTTGTTTAACTTATGTCTGTACTCAGATATTGTTGCTTCCGCTGACTCGTCTATGATCGAGCACTTGTATTCGAGCCCTCGAGGCCCCTGGCTTGTATTATGATGCTTGTATGACTTATTTATGTTTTAGAGTTGTGCTGTGATATCTTCCCGTGAGTCCCTGATCTTGATCGTACACATTTGCGTGCATGATTAGTGTACGATTGAATCGGGGGCGTCACAAGTTGGTATCAGAGCCGACTGCCTGTAGGAATCCCCTTTCCAACTCCTTGGCCGAAGTTGAGTCTAGACTTTACAAAACTTTTACTAACATGGCTGTGTGTCTTACGGGCACACGTCGCCATTGGGTGGTATTAGGATCTTTTATTCCTCGACCTATACTCTGGGACTCTGACATCTCTTCTATTCGGGTTAAATGAATTTTTACTAAATCTAACATTAGGATCTCGTTATCATTTTCACCCGGGGAGCCCCTTATTACTGCTGATCGTCTGCTGCACCAGAAGACCCTGAAGATACTCTCCGCTGTTAACCCGAGAAATTGTGTTCATCGCGTTTGCAATTCCCCTTCCACCGCAAACCCTTATGGATAACTACTTACACTTGCCATTCATACGATCATCCCCCATTGATCTTGTTATTACAAGATATTCCAAAGTTTTCTCTATTGTTCCGAGAATACTTTGTGCCTACTGCCTAGCAGTTCTTTGCCACATGAATACCCCTTCAAATAATTTCTCGCACTTATCGAGTATCCACTCATCCCCAGTTGATTCATGTATTTCACAAAAGTCTTCAAAATACCATTCGACCTTCCGAAAATCCTCAGCAACCTATTGCTCTGGAATTTCTTGTTTGCTTTCATTATGATTAATCCCATAAGTATAGAAATCTTATTGACATTCCTTGTCATTATCATTTTGAGTCTGTTGACTCAATATGTTGCGAATACACGCAATCATCATTGATCCTTATAAATTACCTTTCCGGCTGAGCTTCCATTCTTTTAACTGGAATTGGTTCTCGACCAATCCAATTGTCGTTGATTGTACCCTAAGGCTATTCAACTTACCCATTCCTAATCAGAGCATTGCTTCTGATCCCTTGACATGGAATTCATAATTCCTTTGCAATTAAGCTTTGAATTAGTCAGTTGTTTCTATCTTCTGATCTCCTTGCATTCTTCTTCTTCTGGTTGAGTACCGATACTCACGTCAGCCCCGTTGTGGATCGCCATATCCACTGTTGGATTATTATCCGATAGTGTCCTTCATAATTAATCACCTTGTGAGTTCTTCCTCTGATACATAATGCCTTTGGTAAATTGTATCCTCTCCTTTTTTTTAACCTTGCTCTGCTTTCGAGCTTGTGTTATTTACCTTGGAAGTTTGTAGCATATGTTCCTTAAATGCCCCAATGGGTTGAACCGATGCCTTCCTTAATCGGTGTGAACTCGAAAGTTTTCACGGGTCATACTGCTCTGGTAATTCACCAGGTAGGTTTTGACACTGGAATCATTTTATCTAGAGCAGGAATGAAAGGTTATACATTGAAGAAGTGGGAGTCGACCTTGAACTCTGTGTTCATGCCCATGGACACGATGTAGATCTTATCATTAAAGCTTCTCTTAAATTAATTATTCCCTTGGTATAAGTTTATATCTGGGATCCGGCCTTTTGCAATCGTGGTTCTGACCATGTTCTCCTGTAAATACCTTTTCTCGGACAAGTTTAAGCACTTGTCTTCTACAAAGCAATAACCTATTCCAACCTCTACTTTGATCTATCGTCGAGTATTACCCCCCTGGAATCTCGAGATTATCATGGAACTGCATAACTTCTTATGAGTTCTTCATCAAGTGCTACCTTCCCACTGATTCCAATTTTTCCACGGGCTCTGAGTTATTAGACACTCAAAGACACCGATAACTGAACCGAGTCCGCACTACGGTTCAACAACTCTCCAGTAAGCTTCTATAAGTACGAGTTTGTACCCGATCACGCCATTCCTAGCCTGTTTGGCTATATCATTATCTTGATGATTTCAAACTGTGCTACCTGATCCTTATTCTCGGAGCACCAATTTGCGACGATAGCTAAGCTTACGTCGATTTTCCTCGTCATACCCTTTCACCTTAAACAACCAGCTTGAGTTCGAGTTTGTGTCGTAACTGTGGTTCCAATAACCTCTTGCTTCATCATTCCTCTGACTTGATGTCGTCGCTGGTTGATTACATCTGCATGAAACCTCTCGACAAATGTGTCGTGATCATCATCAACCTTATGAGCTCTTCCAGGAATTCAATTGAATTCATGATGGGTAATACCATCCTTGCCCCTCGATGATTCCTGTTCTCATCGACCACTTTATTGCCTTCCATTCAACACAACTTGTTCGTGTTTTGTGTAAACCTTGAGATCCCTGCTACCCAGCAGTTGATCTTCCTTACCTCGGAAGTATTACCATCTCTTTTTGTCAAGAATGTGGTGAGAACTTCACCACCTCTTGAGAATTCTTGACATAGAAATACTTCTCACCATCACCATTCTTTCTTGGTCCCCGTGTTAATTCCAACAAGTGAACGGTGTTGTTTGGATTCTTTCCTTCTAGCAACCCTATTGCTTTGAAGTGAATGGGCGATAGTTCATTCTAAGTCTTTCAATAATTGAATCACCATTCTAACATTGGCCGTGCAACCCAACCCATATTTCGGGTGCACCGTTCAACCAATGTTTAATTATGTATGTTTTCCTCGAGCATGTCCCATTATATCATTTGATCTAACAAATGTCATCCTCTTGTTCACATTATCGTGGAAATCCATCCATTTGGAATTCTCGATGAATTGTCGCTGAGCCCATCAGCCACCTCCTCATCCCCTCCTTGGTTTAATGATGAACTATTGCTTCAGAAACCCGCTCCCATAGTTCATTTCCCGAGAATCTTGCAATGTCATTTCGTCGATTTGTGTTGCACCTTTTCCTCTCGGACCCCTTGAGTCTGAGGTATCATGACACCAATTGGATATGAATCTCGGTCAGATATGATGGATGGGACAACTTTCCAAGAGTTATGATATTGATCCTTTGATGACCCAGTAACATGATGTCATGCCTAGCACCCCCCCCCCCCGGCTGGAGGACCTATCATTATAGATTCCTTTTCAGCAAGGTTATCCATTCACCCATGAGGAAATTGTAAGACTTATTCTACAAGTTGTTCCTGATGGATCCTTCGTGTTTCCAAAGTCTGATCTTCACCTGAAGACCATGTCACTGCTATCTCGAAGCATGTCAATGGTACTCCGATTTTCAACAGGCACGTTTGAAGCACGATGCTATATTTTAATTATCAATTATCCTAACACCGTTGTATGAGTAATATCATGAGATTCCTCCCCCCTTACCTAAATGGTTTTCTACTTTATATCCTGTCATGGATATCTTGCTCTGCTTGTCCTTGGGAAGGATATACCCTCGAAATATGTGTTTAAACATATTTTCCTTTCCATTGTTCTGTTTAATCTGATGATCATATTTTCCTTCCATTGGTTTGTTTAAACCTTTTCTATGATCTATATGATATAAGCAGTAATAATCCACTACTTGTGCAAACACCTCGATGTACAACTCGGTCAGCAAGACCTTGTTACTATTGTTGATGACATTCCGGTAACCACCGATGGACGGGAACCTTGCCTATTGGTCCGCCTCGTTTCAACGAGCAGGAAAATGGTTCTCTTCGTCCCTCGCCCTTGGTACCAACGTTGTTGCCGACATAGCTGACATGGTACTCCCTGACATGCCTTGCTATCATGACCGTGCAAGATGTCACTACTCCTATTAAAAAAAAAGAACCACATGGTGGGCCCATAACCCACAGTTTCACAGGATCGAAACCTGACTCTCCTATACACCCTGTTGCCAAAGTTATTCCTATAGCTTGACTTTGTATGTAATTTGCGAGCCACCTTCCTAGTGATCAATTCTGGTATCGGACACAATACTTATTCCCGTTGCTCTGAACCCCATTCACACTCGGTTTCAGGCAATGAACGATTGCCTATCCGCTTGAAACTTCTTATTGCACCGTCTTACTTTGCTCTCGATGTGTTTCATTTGTTCAACTCGAGAGATACTCATATGTTCATACTTGGGAAACCCCCAGAAGATTTTCCCTTGTAACATCCTATCGTTGTAGAGCTGCCCCTTACCTATTCGTAAGTACGATGGAGATCCCGAAGAAAGGATGACAAATTGATCATGGTGACTTGAAGCAGTGAAATGAAGACATCAATGAAAGGGATCAACCTCTTCGAAAGGGCAGCCAAGACCGAGAAGACTCGTTAGGTTTTTTGCTACCAGCACCTTTCCCCCATTACTCCACCGCTTAAATCTCGGGACGAGATTTCTTGTAGTGGAGGAGAATTGTGACGCCCGGATACTTAAGCTACAGTAAACCACTGTTAATGATGCCACGTCAGCACAATTACTGTTGCTAATCTCGCGTTAGTTCGAAACTGATTCAAATTCAAATTCAAAATCAAATCAAACAATAAAAGTTTTTAAAAATTAAAATAAAAATGTTCGGTGGTTGCCAAATATTACAAAGATAATTATGGTGTAAGGTTCACAATTTTATAAAATGCCTAAGTGTTTATAAATAAATAAAAACAGAAAAGAAAATAAATAAAAAGAAAACAGAAAACAATACAAAAAAAAAGAGAAGAGAAACCCCCCTGGGCTTCGGCCCAGCTGACCACAGGCCCCACTGGGCCACCCACCAGGCCCCGGCCCCCCCCCACTCTCTCCTTATCCCCCCCGAACCCTAACCCCCACCCGATCCCCACTCTCCCCCACTCGTCCCACCCCCGCGCGTCTCCCTCGCCCCTCCCCGATCTGGATCGGGGGAGACGGCGCCTCGACCCCGCCGCCTCATCCCTGCGCCCCGTCACCGGCCGGCGCCGCCCGTCTCCGCCGGCGCCTCCTCATCGCCTCCCCACACCGCCTCCTCAACCCGCCCCCCCGACCGGCCTCCTGGCGCCTCTGCTTCCTCCCGGCGCCGCCCCGCCATCGCCGCCTCGACCCCGACCTCGTCGCCCGAAGCCGCCCCGGACGCCGCCGGACTTCGCCGTCGCGCAGCACGTCGTCCCCGTCCTCCTCCTCGTCACCCGCTGCCTAGCCCCTACACCGTACGGTGAGGCCCTCGGCCTCCTCTTCTCCTCTCCGCTGCTCGCTGATGCCTGCGACCACCGCATCGAACGGATCCGGCCGCGCTCACCCTCGCCCGTGGCCGACAGCGCCCACTCGTGCCCTCACCGGCCTCTGTGGCCGCGCGCCGGCGCCCCCCCGCGAGGCCATGACCTCGCCTAGTGCCCCCCCC
>NC_041386.1:649790053-649795124 GCF_002162155.2 Triticum dicoccoides
CCCCGGACGCCGCCGGACTTCGCCGTCGCGCAGCACGTCGTCCCCGTCCTCCTCCTCGTCACCCGCTGCCTAGCCCCTACACCGTACGGTGAGGCCCTCGGCCTCCTCTTCTCCTCTCCGCTGCTCGCTGATGCCTGCGACCACCGCATCGAACGGATCCGGCCGCGCTCACCCTCGCCCGTGGCCGCATCTCGCACCTCGTTCCCGACCGGCCAGTGCGTGTCCATGGTCCCGCGATCGCCTGCTCGCTGCAGCTCGTCGCCCGCCCCTGCTCCTCTGTCCGCCGCGGCCCGCTGTTGCTTCGTCGCGTCCGCCGTTCCCCGCACGGGCCACAGCCCCCTGCTGCCCGGCCCCGCTGCTCGCCGGAGCTGGCCGCCCCTTTCCCCCCTACCTCGCCAGATTCTGGCGCCCCGCCTCGCCCCTGGTGGCCTCGCGTGCGGGTGTCCCTGCGCCCGCACCGCCCGATCGGGCGCACCCGATCCGCTAAGGCCCAGTGGCCCTATGACAACGGGGCCCCAGCCCCAGAACGATAAAAAAAAAGAATTAAGAGAATTAAAAAAATATATATATAATAAATAAATTAATTAATTAATTAACTAATTAAATAATTAATTAATTAATTAATTAACTTATCTAATCTTGTTTAGTTTAACTAATTAAGATTAATTAACCTAATAAATAGTTACCCTAATTGTTAATTAGCTAAACAATCCCTAACAGGTGGGACCCACCTGTCAGGTTGACCAAGTCAACTGCTGATGTCATGCTGACATCATAATGACGTCAGCAGGCACTATTCTGGATAATGTTGATTAAATTAATTAAATAAATCCTAAAAATGATTTAAATCTTTTAAAATTAATATAAGGTAAACCGTAGCTCGGATCGAAAAACTTTGTACATGAAAGTTGCTCAGAACGACGAGACGATTCCGGATACGCAGTCCGTTCGTCCGCCACACCCCCCTAACCTATCGAACCCGCAACTTTCCCCCTCCGGCTCCTCTGCCCGAAAACGTGAAACACCGGGAATACTTTCCCGGATGTTTTCCCCCCTTCACCGGTATCACCTACTACCGCGTTAGGGCACACCGAACACCGCGTATTGCCTTGTTATATTTTGTGATGATTTGTTTGCTCTGTATTCATTATTTCTTCCCCCTCTTCTCTCCGGTAGACTACGAGACCGACGCTGCTGCTGACCAGTTCGACTACGGAGTTGACGACCCCTCTCTCTTGCCAGAGCAACCAGGCAAGCCCCCCCTTTGATCACCAGATATCGCCTACTCTTCTCTATACTGCTTGCATTAGAGTAGTGTAGCATGTTACTGCTTTCCGTTAATCCTATTCTGATGCATAGCCTGTCATTGCTGCTACAGTCATTGATACCTTACCCGCAATCCTAAATGCTTAGTATAGGATGCTAGTTTATCATCATTGGCCCTACATTCTTGTCAGTCTGCCTTGCTATACTATCGGGCCGTGATCACTTGGGAGGTGATCACGGGTATATACTATACATTCATACATACTATACAGATGGTGACTAAAGTCGGGTCAGCTCATTGAGTACCCGCAAGTGATTCTGACGAGGGGGCTGAAAGGACAGGTGGCTCCATCCCGGTAGAGGTGGGCCTGGGTTCCCGACGGCCCTCTACTGTTACTTTGTGGCGGAGCGACAGGGCAGGTTGAGACCACCTAGGAGACAGGTGGGCCTGGCCTTGTTCGGCATTCGCGGATACTTAACACGCTTAACGAGATCTTGGTATTTGATCTGAGTCTGGCTACGAGCCTATACGCACTAACCATCTACGTGGGAGTAGTTATGGGTATCCCGACGTCGTGGTATCAGCCGAAGCACTTCAGACGTCAGCGACGGAGCGGCGCGCGCCGAATTGGACTGGAACGCCACTAGGCTAGGTCTGCTTTCGGCCGCCCACGCAACGTGCAGGTGTGCTCAGGGCGATGGGCCCAGACCCCTGCGCGCTTAGGTTTAGACCGGCGTGCTGACCGCTCTGTTTTGCCTAGGTGGGGCTGCGACGTGTTGATCTTCCGAGGCCGGGCATGACCCAGGAAAGTGTGTCCGGCCAAATGGGATCGAGCGTGTTGGGTTATGTGGTGCACCCCTGCAGGGAAGTTAATCTATTCGAATAGCCGTGATCTTCGGTAACAGGACGACTTGGAGTTGTACCTTGACCTTATGACAACTAGAACCGGATACTTAATAAAACACACCCTTCAAAGTTCCACAGACAACCCGGTGATCGCTTTTCCGCAGGGCGACGAGGAGAGGATCGCCGGGTAGGATTATGCTATGAGATGCTATTTGGAGATGTTACTTGGAGATGCTACTTGGAGGACTTCAATCTACTCTCTTCTACATGCTGCAAGACGGAGGCTGCCAGAAGCGTAGTCTTCGACAGGATTAGCTATCCCCCTCTTATTCTGGCATTCTGCAGTTCAGTCCACTGATATGGCCTCTTTACACATATACCCCTGCATATGTAGTGTAGCTCCTTGCTTGCGAGTACTTTGGATGAGTACTCACGGTTGCTTTCTCCCCCCTTTTTCCCCTTTCCTTCCTTCCTGGTTGTCGCAACCAGATGCTGGAGCCCTGGAGCCAGACGCCACCGTCGACGACGACTACTACACTGGAGGTGCCTACTACTACGTGCAGCCCGCTGACGACGACCTGGAGTAGTTTAGGAGGATCCCAGGCAGGAGGCCTGCGCCTCTTTCGATCTGTATCCCAGTTTGTGCTAGCCTTCTTAAGGCAAACTTGTTTAACTTATGTCTGTACTCAGATATTGTTGCTTCCGCTGACTCGTCTATGATCGAGCACTTGTATTCGAGCCCTCGAGGCCCCTGGCTTGTATTATGATGCTTGTATGACTTATTTATGTTTTAGAGTTGTGCTGTGATATCTTCCCGTGAGTCCCTGATCTTGATCGTACACATTTGCGTGCATGATTAGTGTACGATTGAATCGGGGGCGTCACACTCCATCTCTTTCTCAGACTTATCCCACTTAGGCATTGCCACCGCGTAGCCACCTGGCCCCAGCTTATGGAACTTATCCTTTTTTCGGCATTCTTCTTGTTTATTCTCGACCGTTCCTTAGCTAATTCTGAATCCTTGAATTTCACGAAATCGTCCCAATGAGCACTTTGGTTCTCTAGTCTTCCCTCGAATACTGGAGTCTTCCTTCCTCCCTTGACGTACTTGTCCCATTCACGATTCTTGTGGTTCTTGAATGCAACCGCCATCTTCCTAAGAGCAGCGTCCTTGGCTTTCTACACATCTGCTTCTGTGAAATGATCTGGTAGGGTGAAATGTTCCATGAGAGTATCCCAAAGCAGAACTTTTTGTCTGTCGTCGACAAAAGTAAGATCTGGACGTGGCTTTGCTGGCTCTCTCCATTCTTGAAGGGAGATCGGGAGTTGGTCCTTCACAAGAACTCCGCACTGACGAACGAACTTGTCCGCAATCTTCTTAGGCGCTAATGGTTCGCCATTAGGTTTGATTGCCTCGATATTATACTTTACGCCCTCCTTCAACTTTTTTTTCGGGCCTCGTTTCGTCCTGTTGCCTGAAGATTTGCTCGATCCGGATGGCTGAAAGAAGAAAGATCGATTCGTTAATATATCTTCAACTCATTTAAAACATGTGATGATCACCAGATGCCTTCTTATATAAATATATATACCTCGCCGGTCATGACTTCATCAATTCGGTCGTCGCGATCGAATATCATATCACCCTCTCCGGTGTCGTTTAGAAATTCAGAGCCGTCATAATCTTCTTCATTCTGATCATCATATGGCCCGCGTATTATATCGAGCATGGTCTGTTCTCCCTCTTTGTCGGTATTGTCCGCCATGGCTTTTATTTAACTATGCCAAAAGAAATATAAAACAATTTAGTATTCAAATTACATCGTCTTGAATAATAGATATAATCTCGAATACATCGTCTCGAATAATAGATATAATCTTGAATACATTGTCTCGAATAATAGATATAATCTCGAATACATCGTCTCGAATAATATATAATATTGAATAGTACATCACTGGCTAGGTAGCTAATTAAAGATCGAATACTACAGAAGAATCTAGGACACTCGCGGTTCCTGCGGCGCAGGCAGTGGACACCCAAAGAGAAGGAACCCTCACAGGATCATAGCTGAAGTGAGATCCCTGAAGAAACTGCCAGGTATTGGAGAACCTGCCGCCCACTAACGCAACCATGTAGCGATGGACGTGCTCGTCCTCCTCCCTGACACGGCGACGTACCACCTCTGGCGGGGCCGGCTCCCTCCGCACCGAAACTGGCCCACGCGAACGCCACCAAACGAGATCAGGGTCGACGACGGAACCCGGGGCCGGGTTCCTCATCAAGCGGCGCGCCCCTCCAGGCAGCACCTCCTAGTGCCAGCCCAGCGGAGCCCAGTCCCGGACATGGGTCAGTCGGACATCATCGCGGATGGGTCGACGGCGAGGATGCGGGCCGGGCATCATCGAGAACAAATACTAGCTATATGCGTGCAAAAAGTAACATTTTTTTAATGATTGGATTTTGATAACTAAAATTTCTAACATTTCTATATAACACTAATTATGCTATCATTGCATATGTCAAAATTCTATATGCTATTTCATACTAATTAAGCATCTAACACTAAAAACAGAAAACACAACTTTTATACATCCATTAAAAAACTGAAAAACAACATTATATAAAAAAATTCCATACTAATTAAACACTAATTATATCCATCTAACATGCATTCATACATATATACTAGTGAAAAAATAATAATCTAAAAAATCTAAAATTATTAAACATACAAAATATGTATATACTAATATATACATGCATTAATTCATACATATGTACGTGTGTGTGTGTGTGTGTGTTCATCATGCTTGTGTGTGTATGGGCTCGGGGAGGGGCGACGCCCATGGTGGCCGCCGGGGGCGAGGGAGAGGGGTTAGAGGGGGACAGCTCACAGCGGGGCGACGGCGACGGCGAGGCGACGGCCGGGGGCGGCGACGGGCCAGGGCGTGACG
>NC_041386.1:649795712-649819132 GCF_002162155.2 Triticum dicoccoides
CAGGGCGTGACGCGGGGGCGGCGAGGCGGGGACGGCACGACGGGGACGGGCCCGGGGCGGCGACTGGGACGGGGGCGGCGACGGGGACAGGGGCGGCGACGGCGACGGCATCGATCGATCGGGGAACGCGGGCGGTGCTTCAATGGGGAAACAGAGGAAGAAACAGAGGGAGAATGAAATTTTCGTAAGTGTTGTATATATAGAAGGCACCTTTAGTACCGGTTGGAGCCACCAACCGGTACTAAAGGCCTGTTTTGGCCAGGCCAAGCGGCGGGAACCGCACCCCCTTTAGTACCGGTTGGTGGCTCCAAGCGGTACTAAAGGCCCCCCCTTTAGTACCGGTTGGTGCCACGAACCGGTACTAAAGGGGGTGCGCTGGCGCAGGTGCGGTGCGCAAGTTTAGTCCCACCTTGCTAGCCGAGGGGCGACCGCACTGGTTTATAAACCCCCGTGCGGTAGCTCTCTCGAGCTCCTCTCCAAAGCAGGCCTACTGGGCCTACATGTTCTGTGCTGCCCTGTTGGCCTACTGGGCCTTTGCGGGCCTGCATCCTGGCCCAACAACAGGTTGGGTTTCTAGTCGTATGCAGGCCGCTCTGGCCTAGTAGGCGGGCTTTTTTTATTTTTTTGCTTTATTTATTTTTGATTTGTTTTTTTGTTTATTTAGAGTTTCTTTGTGAATATTTTTGCTTTAGGTACAAAAAATTATAAACTTTCTGTTAGTGCCCGTAGTTTTCAAATTTGAATAGTTTAAATTTTGAATTATTTGAAATTAGTGTGAATCACTAGCTTGTGAATAACTTAACTTTAAAAATCAGTAAAGGCATGAAAGAATTTGTTTGCACATAAAATTTCTTCGTGTTTCAAATGCCAAAACACATAATTAACTACCCTAACTATTACAGAGATTCCCTTCTGGGTGTGAAACACAGAAGAAAGTGATGATAGTGAAGCCGATCACATCCCTGATCTTTGGGTGTGAAACTTTTTCTTCGCGTGTGTCCCTTTGCGCCGTAACCATGGAAAATCTTCATCATTTAACGGGATGCTCGGGTTAATATTCACTCTGAATGGAGCAATTTCATCAAACTTTTCATAATCTTCTGACTTGTCTGTCTTGTCAACCACTCCCACGATGTTTCTCTTCCCAGAAAGAACTATGTGCCGCTTTGGCTCATCGTACGATGCATTTGCTTCCTTATCTTTTCTTTTTCTTGGCTTGGTAGACATGTACTTCATATAGAAAACCTGTGCCACATCATTGGCTAGGACGAATGGTTCGTCTGCATACGCAAGATTGTTGAGATCCACTGTTGTCATTCCGTACTGCGGGTCTTCCGTTACCCTGCCTCGTGTCATATTGACCCATTTGCACCGAATTAAATGGACCTTCAAACCACGTCGATAGTCAAGTTCCCATATGTCCTGTATATAACCATAATATGTTTCCTTTCCCGTCTTGGTTTCTGCATCAAAGCGGACACCACTGTTTTGGTTGGTGCTCTTCTTATCTTGGGCGATTGTGTAAAATGTATTACCATTTATCTCGTACCCTTTGAAAGTCATTATATTCGAAGATGGTAACTGGGACAGCAAGTACAGGTCATCTTCAATAGAGGTGTCATGCATGGTACGTGTCTGCAACCAGATGGCGAAACTCCTGGTTTGTTCACGTGTAATCCAGTCATCAGACCGCTCCGGGTGTTTGGAGCGTAGCAAATTCTTGTGTTCATCCATATACGGAACCACCAAGGCGGAATTCTGTAGAACTGTGTAGTGTGCTTCAGTGAGAGAATGTCCGTCCATACATATTATTTGGTCCCCTCCTAGCGTGCCTTTTCCATCCAGTCTGCCCTTATGCCGCGATTCAGGAACACCAATCGGCTTAAGGTCAGGAATAAAGTCAATACAAAACTCAATGAACTCCTCATTTTGACGGCCCTTGGAGATGCTTCCTTCTGGCCTAGCACGGTTATGAACATATTTGTTTAAGACTCCCATGAACCTCTCCAAGGGGAACATATTGTGTAGAAATACAGGACCCAAAATGTTAATCTCTTCGCATAGGTGAACTAGGACGTGCGTCATGATGTTTAAGAAGGATGGTGGGAACACCAACTCGAAACTAACAAGACATTGCACCAAATCATTCTCTAACCTTGGTATGATTTCTGGATCGATTACCTTCTTAGAGATTGCATTGAGAAATGCACATAGCTTCACAATGGCTAATCAAACGTTTTCCGGTAGAAGCCCCCTCAATGCAACCGGAAGCAGTTGCGTCATAATCACGTGTCAGTCATGAGACTTTAGGTTCTGGAACTTTTTCTCTGCCATGTTTATTATTCCCTTTATATTCGACGAGAAGCCAGACGGTACCTTAATACTGAGCAGGCATTCAAAGAAGATTTCCTTCTCTTCTTTGGTAAGAGCGTAGCTTGCATTACTGAGAGCAGGCCAATCATTGATGGTCACGAACAGCAATGCCTTTAGGTCAAATTCTTCCCCTATGTGCTCATCCCACGCACGTACACCTATTCCATTCCACAGTTGTAAGAGTTCTTCAACTAATGGCCTTAGGTACACATCAATGTCATTGCCGGGTTGCTTAGGGCCTGGGATGAGCACTGGCATCATAATGAACTTCTGCTTCATGCACAACCAAGGAGGAAGGTTATACAAACATAGAGTCATAGGCCAGGTGCTATGGTTGCTGCTCTGCTCCCCAAAAGGATTAATGCCATCTGCGCTTAGACCAATCCATACACTCCTTGCGTCATCTGCAAACTCCTTCCCGTACTTTCTTTCGATTTTTCTCCACTGCGACCTGTCAGCGGGTACTCTCAACTTTCCGTCTTCCTTACGGTCTTCTCTGTGCCATCGCATCGCCTTGGCATGCTCTTTGTTTTGGAACAAACGTTTCAACTGTGGTATTATAGGAGCATACCACATCACCTTGGCAGGAATCTTCTTCCTGGGGCGCTCGCCCTCGACATCACCAGGGTCATCGCGGCTGATCTTATAGCGCAATGCACCACATACCGGGCAAGCGTTCAAATCCTCGTACTCACCGCGGTAGAGGATGCAATCATTAGGGCATGCATGTATCTTCTGCACCTCTAACCCTAGAGGAGACAGCCTTCTTTGCTTCGTACGTACTCTTGGGCAATTCGTTGTCCTTTGGAAGCATATCCTTTATCATTACCAGCAACTTTCCAAATCCCTTGTCAGATACACCATTCTCTGCCTTCCATTGCAGCAATTCCAGTGTGGTGCCCAGCTTTTTCTTGTCACCTACGCAATTCGGATACAACAATTTTTTGTGATCCTCTAACATGCGCTGCAACTTCTTCTTCTCCAAATCACTTGCGCAGTTTCTCTTTGCATCGACAATGGCCCGACCTAGATCATCAACGGGCTCAGATGCCTCTTCTTCAGCTTCTTCCCGCATTGCCGTCTCAGCTTCTTTCCGCATTACCGGCTCAGCTTCTTCCCCCATTGTTGTATCATCGTATTCAGGGAACCCATGGCCAGGATAGCTGTCGTCGTTCTCTTCTTCTTCATTGTCTTCCATCATAACCCCTCTTTCTCCGTGCTTGGTCCAAACATTATAGTGGGGCATGAAACCGGACTTAAACAGGTGGACGTGAATGGTTCTTGACGTAGAGTAATTCTGACCATTCTTACAGCCAGCACATGGACAAGGCATAAAACCATCTGCCCGCTTGTTTGCCTCAGCCGCAAGCAGAAAAGTATGCACGCCCTCAACGAACTGGGGAGAGCATCGGTCATCGTACATCCATTGCCGGCTCATCTTCATTACACAACACCGAATAGACCAAATTAATACAAGTTCATACATAAAGTTCATACAACACTTAAATGCAACAAACAAATAACTCTCTAGCTAAAGTATTTAAATGCAACAACAAATGTGATCAAGATCGCAACTAAGGTAACAATGGATCCAACAGCATAATGATACCAAGCCTCACTATCGATGGCATATTTTCTAATCTTTCTAATCTTCAAGCGCATTTTCTCCATCTTGATCTTGTGATCATCGACGACATCGGCAACATGCAACTCCAATTCCATCTTCTCCCCCTCAATTCTTTTCAATTTTTCTTTCAAGTACTCGTTTTCTCTTTCAACTAAATTTAACCTCTCGACAATAGGGTCGGTTGGAATTTCCGGTTCACATACCTCCTAGAAAAAATTTCTATGTCAACTTGATGGGCATAATTTGTCATAAACACGAAATGCAATGAGTTTCTAAACAGAATATATATACCACATCCGAATCATAACAAGGACGAGGGCCAACGGGGACGGATATCAAAACCATGGCACTATATGTATAACAAACAACGTACGGGTAAGATAATTATACGAGTAACTATATATCCAAATCACACAAACATCAATTTTTATATAAAATTTCATGAACAAGAGGCTCACCACAAGGTGGTGCCGGCGACGGGACGGTGCGGGCGATCGACGGTGGTTACGACGGAGATTTAGAAGACACTAAGTAAACCACACCTACATATGCAAACTAAGTGTTATTTTTGACCTCAAATTGCATATAAATCAAATACTAGCACAAATATATATATATATATATCCTCCCAAATTACTAAACTCACAAATTAATCACTATATAAAGCATTGCAAGAGCTAATCTAGCAATGAGAGATGAAAGGACAAAGTTGCTAACCTTTGTGATCATTTGAATGGATGGGGGCCTTCAAATCTTGAAAAAAATTGGGCAAAATGTGTGATGAGCTCGAGAGGAAGAGGGGAAGAACAGAGAGAGGAGAGGGGAAAGGGGAAGAACAGAGCGAGCTCGGGTGGACGAAGGGTTTATGTAGGACGACCTTTAGTACTGGTTCATGCCAAGAACCGGTACTAAAGGGGCTGGAGGGGCCCCAGTCTGACAACATCCTGCCACCACTCTCATTAGTACCGGTTCGTGGCACGAACCGGTGCTAAAGGTTCGCCACGAACCGGTACTAATGAAAGCGGCCCGGCTAGCTGTTGGAACCGGCACTAATGTATACATTAGTGCTGGCGCAAATACAAACCGGCACTAATGTGCTTCACGTTTGACCCTTTTTATACTAGTGTTTATTCAACAGGTACACGGAATTTGGAGGAGAACCCACCTTGCAATGCCGAAGACAACCTGCGCGCCGGACTCATCGTCATTGAAGCCTGGTTCGGGGGCTACTAAGGGAGTCCTGGATTAGGGGGTGTTCGGATACCCGGACTATACCTTCAGCCGGACTCCTGGACTATGAAGATACAAGATTCAAGACTCTGTCCCGTATCCGGAAGGGATTTTCCTTGACATGGAAGGCAAGCTTGGCGATACGGATATAAAGATCTCCTACCATTATAACCAACTTTGTGTAACCCTAACCCTCTCCGGTGTCTATATAAACCGGAGGGTTTTAGTCCGTAGGACAACATACACGTCAACAATCATACCATAGGCTAGCTTCTAGGGTTTAGCCTCCTCGATCTCGTGGTAGATCTACTCTTGTACTACCCATATCATCAATATTAATCAAGCAGGACGTAGGGTTTTACCTCCATCAAGAGGGCCCGAACCTGGGTAAAACTTCGTGTCCCTTGCCTCCTATTACCATCCGGCCTAGACGCACAGTTCAGGACCGCCTACCCGAGATCCGCCGGTTTTGACACCGACAGCGACCTTGTGCTCCGGCTGATCCAGCGAACAGCCGGCCAGCACAAGCTCTCAGCCCCTTGGGAGGGCCCCTTCATCATCAACAGAGCTTTAGGCAACGACTCCTACTACCTAATCGACACGCAGAAGCCAAAGGCACGCAAGAGAGACGATTCCGGCAAGGAGTCGGACCGACCGTGGAACGCCAATCTCCTCCGAAGATTTTACAGTTAAAAAGCAGTACGTAGCATGCTACCTTTTGTACTAAGTACGAGACAAGGGGTGCCCCGAGGAGTACTCGGGGACTACCCTCTTTTATCTATGAAAGATGAGTATCACGCATACGATTATGTTGCTACACTTGCTTTCTTCGTCCAGCACCGGGTTCGACCAGTCGGCCCGGGGACTCGCCGCCTCAAGTTATATCTGAAGTTCCACCTGCAGCCAGACAAGTAGTGTGCCGGCACCCAAGCCCCCTCTTGCCAAAAGTCGCAGCTCGAAGATAGTGCAGGATCAAGTATCACTGTTCTCACATCCAACAATCGGTTGGATGGAAATTCCTTCAGTCAACCCAACAAGGTAAGATGACGACTGTTTTATTGTGAAACTGTTTTTTCCGTTATTTACTGTAGCAATTATATATTCAAGTCAATCAGAGGCAAGTGTTCGGCAGGTTCTATTATAGAAGCATAGACGCCAATAGTATTGATTCTTATCAGAACTTCTGAACCTTCATATGATAGAAGCCTCCTGATAATCGAGGATATCTATGGTTCGATGAGTCACTGGTTCCTTGCAAGATTCAAAAACCCCTCCCCCATGGCAGTATAAGATTTGCGTATGACCTTAGCTGAGCCAACTTCCTATTCCGCTCCGTTGCAAACTCTGCAGCAAACCAGCAATTCAATAAGTTATGAGAAATCATTAACGGTTCATGGAATCAACATCTAGGATGAGGTACCACATTGTAAGCTAAGCATTTTCTAGAGACCCAAGCTAAGTTAACGGTTCATGGAACCAACATCTAGGATGAGGTACCACATTGTAAGCTAAGCATTTTCTAGAGACCCAAGCTAAGTCAATTTATTTCTGCAGCCACATAATCAATAAATTCTTTCTGTAGCCTTTTCGCATAATATGTGGTCTTGCATTTTGCAGGTGGTGCCGATTACGCATGGGCTACCGGATGCAGCAGAGGAGATGCAGGCCTTGCTTGCTCCTTACTCGTTCACTGCGCTTGATCTAGCTCTTAGGTCTTGCTAGCTACCAGTACTATGAGAGATTACATCCTATGTGGCATGCAAGTCTTGCCACCCTAGCCTACCAGCAATGGCAGTTCTATTTACTAGACTACGGAGGTGTTTGGTCCATGAGAACCGTAAACACAATGCAGTTATTGTTATCAGAATTGCTATATCACATCTAGATGTAATATTATCTCACATCTAAGTCCAAAACCGTTGATCTTTGTTCGTCTTTAAAATTCGTACTAACATGATAGTCTGCCTTGCTTGCTCGTTCATGTCGCTTGTTCACGTTACGTGTCCTGTCCAAGTCCACGGTACTGTTGTTTGTCCCTTTCGTGGGCTTGTTTTTATGCATTGTTTTGTGGACTGGCCTGTCCGTGTACTTGTTGGCTGTATATTTTCTGAAGCAATGTGATTGACAGAGGAGAGAAGCAAAACAAGATATAGGTATGCTTTGTGAGTTATAAGACGCTAGGGTGCCAACTTGTAGTTTTTGTTCGGTGTTTTTGAAACAAGGCTTTTTTTCCTTTGATTATTTTCTAATTTTTATTTTGGTTTTTCAACTTTTGTTTTTCTTGGTTTTCTCGTTTTTTAGTCATTTTAAAATTCATGATTTAAAAAAATCATAAGTATGTTTTAAATTCACAATATTTTTAAACGATATCTCGTCTAAATTGTTGTGCAAGCGCTTTATCTTTCACCTTGCTTGGCGCTGTTTATTTATTCGTATCGTGTTGGTTGGCCTAGGCCCGTTTAGCTTCACTTTTGTCGGCCCATTATAATAGCCTACTGTCAACACGTTCTCTGTGTTATTTCTAGACTGTGATGAATTGGAAGAAAAGAAAAGCTCTATTGCGGTTGACATCTTTTCGTTTCATTTTGGCATTGTCTCACATTTCTTTTAAACTTCATTAAAATGAGATTTAGCAATGTCTCATCTAAGTTATTGTCTATTGGATCTTTCTTTTTTTTTGAAATCTATTGGCACTTTATTGCATAACTGGAAAAGTTACATCCTTCGTTACATGCGGTAATAAAAAACCTGGAGGCTCATCCTCCCAGGAGAACTCTAACTGCATATCATACGCATGCCTAGCTATAAATTGTGCCAATGTATTTGCTTCCCTAGGACAGTACATGAACTTCACGGTTGGTATTTCATGAGCCACTTGAAAACAATCAGCTAATAAAGCTGAGTATGGTGCTCTAATTTCCTTCTCACCATTGCATGCTTCTATAATTTCTAGGCAGTCCGATTCTATAGTCACCCTTGAGCAGTTTTTCTCACTGGCCAGCAACAAGCCACGCCGTAGTGCTAGCACTTCCGCTGAAGCAACATCATGAGCATGAGCGAAGAGCTGTGTAGCCCCCGCTACTGCCTGTCCTCGAGAGTCTCTGATAATAGCAGCGATCGCTCCTGAGCCATCCTCAAAAAAAGAAGCATCTGTGTTTACCTTGTACGATCCTGGTGTCGGTTTCACCCATCGCTCGGAAAAAGAGATATTTTCCGGAATCTGGCCAGTATGATTTGATGCAATTGCATGAATTGAGAATGTTGAACTGTTGGGATTCTTGACAGCATCACCCTTCTTTGCTTCCCTACGTTCCCACCAAATATACCATGCACCAACCGCAACTACTTCTTCGAGACCCAGGTGACCTAGTATTGGTGATATCTGAACTGGCCACCTTAGAATCTCCTTCAAAATAACTGAGCCAGACCGATCCACAAGGAGAGCTTTCTCTATTTCACCATAATGCCAAGTGCCTTCCACACTTTCCTCGCCCTACTACATGTGAATAACAGATGCCGGATGTCCTCGGCCCCCTCCCAACAGATAGGGCATTGTGGAGATACCTTTATGTGTCTGTGAGCAAGAACTCCCATCCCCGGGAACACGCCACGTAGTGCTCGCCACATATAAATTTTGATCTTACTTGGTACTTTCAGCTTCCATATAATTGACCACACTAGGTTCACCGATGAAGGGCCTTCAGTGCTCACCATGCTCGAGCCAAATTGATGTTCCCATTCTGTGTAGTATGCAGAACATACAGAAAACACATATGAGTTCGATGCCAAGCCACAAAGTCCTCCGTGAGGTGTTGTGATAAAGGAATTCTGAGAATTCTTTCCGCATCATTGGGAGGAATATATTCCTAATCAATCGTTTATTGTCTGTTGGATCTTGTTAGTATAACTTTCATGAAAATTCTCTATCTCACGTTGTCAGCTAATGTATTTCTGTGTTGCATGTTCCGTTTTCTCGACTTTGTCGACCAGCTTGTGGTGCATGTCTGCTTTTTTGTCAGACTTTTTTCCTTGCGCTCTTGTGGCCCATTTTTTTACCTGGTCTGTGTTGTACTAGTGGAAGAGATGTCGCCTATTGTTGCCTTTTTTATTTTCTTCCACGTTCAATGTTAAAGATATATGCTTTATGTAGAAAGGACAGGCTCTACCATTGCCGTGGATATGTAACCGGCCTGGTAAATTTTTGTTTCAATTATATATTCATCCTCAACACAAAACGAAGGCCATCAATTTTTTCCTAGTTGCAACTCCAGTCCTAATATGCAGTTTTTTTGTCCCAGTTGTAAATCTACATATGGTATGTAACTAGGTTCGATCAATTTTTCTCTCATTTCTATGTCCACTAACGATACGCAATTGGGTCGATCCATTTTGTCTCATGCAACTCCACCCCGGCATGCAATTGGGATCCGCCTTTTTTCTTGTCCCAATTGCAAATCCACCCACGACACACAACATGGCCCGGCCCATTTTGTCCCATTTGCACGTCCATCATCCACACGTAACCAGCGTTTTGATTTTCGTTTTGTGATTTTTCTCGCCCTAGGCCGAGATGGCCGAATTTCGGTCGTTTTTAAAAATTTCGGCCGAAATTTGACCAAATTTTGACTGAAATTTGATTAAAATTTGACCAAAATTTCTCAAATTTGACCAATTTCGGCGGAAGATAGATTTCGCCCTAGGCCGAGATGGCCGAAATTCGGCAGAAATTCATTTTTTACGGCCGAAATTCAAAACCCTGCACGTAACAGGGAGGCCAACCGTTTATTGTTTGAGTTGCAAATCCACCTCCAACATGCAATTGAGGGGCCGCATTTTTTTTTGTTCTAGTTGCAAGTCCAGCCTCAACTCGCAACTGGGGTCGATCTTTTCTTCCCCAGGTATTAGTCCACCCTCGACTCGTAACTGGGGCCCGTCTTTTTTTGTCCCAATTGCAAGTCCATCCTCGACTCACAACTCGGGAACGACCTTTTTTGTCGGAGTTGCGATCCCACCCTCAAATCGCAACTAGGCCACAACAATTTTGTTGTTCCAGTTGCAAGACCACTCTCGACTCGCAACCGGGACCCACTTTTCTTTGTTGTAAGGGCATATTTATCCCTAAGGTGTTTTGGTGATTGATGGCAACGCGTTTGCGGACTAATCGTGTGCCTTGAGTATCCCAGACATTTCATCGCTAGGCACAAGACGGTTGGGTGCCCCTCGAAGACTGTTGAAGATGGCGTCTTTTCTACGTTTCTTTTTGGTGGATTTGAGTCGCAGGAAAGCCGTACTATTAAGAGGGGGTCCGCGTTGGAAAGGTTTGGGTGGAATCATCACGTACACGTCTCCTTCTTGTCCCCTCCTTTTTCCCTTGTAGCTTCCTCCGCTTTCTCGCCTCCCTGGTTCGGCTGCTGAGTTGGGTCGCGGTAGTACTGCTCCCAGGAAAGCGGTAGTACCGTAGGCATCAGCGATAGTACCGTGCGGTGGCGCGGTAGTACCGCAGGTGCCCATGGTAGTACCGCTCCCCTGGAGCTGCACTACCGCTGCCCACCAGGCTAGTACCGCTCCTTCACGGTAGTAGGGGCGGATGTAATTTTTTACATCCGCACCTACCATGGTAGTACCGCTTTCGCTCCATGGTAGTACCGCGCTATGCTGTCAGGCAGTAGTACCACCCCTCGGCAATACTACTGTGTCGGGTTTTTGCTTCTTCCATTTCTTTGCGGAAGTAGGCACGGATTTTTCCTCCCCCTGGCTAGGGGATTTCTGCCTTGCGGTAGTACCGCATGGAGGCGCGGTAGTAACGCGCTTGCGGAAGTACCGCCCTCAGCTCCTGCGCGTCAGATCTGACCTTGCTGTCGCTGGGGTTGCGGCAGTACCGCGGGCCAGTACGGTAGTACCGCATGGCCGTGCGGTAGTACCTCTTGGTAGCAAGCGGTAGTACTGTGCAGCCCTGCGGTAGTACCGCTGGCCTGGCGCGGTAGTACCGCTGGGCACCGGCTGGTTGGTGGGTAACGGTTGGATCTTTGTCCTACACTATATAAGGGGTCCCCTTCTTCCCCGTTGACTTTTCTCTTCCAACCCTAAGCTCCATTATTGCTTTAAGCTCCATTTTCGCCCGGTCTCACTCCCTAGCCAATCAAACTTGTTGATTTGTTCGGGAGTGGTTGAGAAGGCCTCGATCCACACTTCCACCAAGAGAAATTTGATTCCCCCCACTAATCCCTTGCGGATCTTGTTACTCTTGGGTGTTTGAGCATCCTAGACGGTTGAGGTCACCGCGAAGCCATAGTCCATTGTGGTGAAGCTTTGTGGTGTCGTTTGGAGCCTCCAATTGAGTTGTGGAGATTGCCCCAACCTTGTTTGTAAAGGTTCGGTCGCTGCCTCCAAGGGCACCAATAGTGGAATCACGACACCTCGCATTGTGTGAGGGCGTGAGGAGAATACGGTGGCCCTAGTGGCTTCTTGGGGAGCATTGTGCCTCCACACCGCTCCAACGGAGACGTACTTCCTCTCAAAGGGAAGGAACTTCGGCAACACATCCTCGTCTCCACCGTCTCCACTCTTGGTTATCTCGTGCCTTTACTTGTGCAAGCTTATTTGTTTCATATCACTTGCTTGCTTGTGTTCCTATCCTTGTTGCATCATATAGGTTGCTCACCTAGTTGCATATCTAGACAACCTACTTTGATGCAAAGTTTAAATTGTTAAAGAAAAGATAAAAATTGTTAGTTGCCTATTCACCCCCCCTCTAGTCAACCATATCGATCCTTTCAATTGGTATCAGAGCCTCGTCTCTTTATTAAGGACTTTACCGTCCGAAGAGTATGGTTGATACCGTAGACGGTGTGGAGGAACACTCCGGTGCGAATTCGACCTCGTCTACGGGCGATGGGGGAACCTCGGTCTCTCATGAGGAGTTCAATGTGGCCTTGAAGACATTGAAAACCTCCATGACGACCGAGGTTGAAAGCATGTTTACTAAATTCCTTGAGGGGCTTAAACTATCCACCGCACCGTTGAAAGTGGGTGATCCCACCAACAAGGTGATGGATGCTATCTCCGATAAGGGGGAAGCTAGTAGTGAAAAGGTTCCTTCTTCTAGTGGTAAAAATGGCACCGACATCTTTGCTCATGTGGAACCACCACTTGTTTATGGTGGACTGGTTCTTTCCACTCATTTGAATCATGCCGGTCCTTCCCCTAAGATTGTGAAAAATGAGGACTTTAATTATTGGGTTTACCGCTTTAAACGTCATTTAAATCATGTGAACACTAACCTTTGGAGAATCATTGAAGAAGGTTTCTATCCGCATGATCCAAGCAACTTCACTCCTCGAGAAGCCGCAGATAATCAATTCAATTAGAATGCTCTCTTCATCATTCAAGATGCAATTCCACCCGAAGACCTACCTCATCTTTGGCCCTTCGCCTTGGCCAAAGTTGCATGGCATTGTGTTGTCTCTCTCTACCGAGGAAGCGCAAGCATTCAACGCTCCAACTATAACGTGGTGCAAGATGAGGCCGATGAGTTTGCAATGAAAGAAGATGAAGAACCTCATGAGCTTTATCGGAGAGTAAACAAACTCGCGGTCTCACTACGAGATCACGGGATCAAGGACACGGATGACAATTGGATCAAGCGCAAATTCCTCAAGGCAATGATGCCCTACCACAAGGCCATGTCCTCCGTCATTCGTCAAAGACCGGACTTCCACACTTTGACCTCAAGCGAAGTGTTGGATGAGTTTGTGGCCATGAACATTTTGGACAAGACCGTCGACAATGCGGTGCTTCGTTCTCAAAGGGCAAAGAAGCCCAACCTTGCATTGAAGGCCAAGCTCACCGTTGAAGAAGAAGAAGAGGAAGAAGAGGAGAGCAACCCCGAAGATACAAAGTATGCGTATCATGAACACATGGCACTTGCTTCAAGGCAATTTTGGAGCAAGAAAAACTCGAGGCCAAACTTTAGCAAAACCAACTCAAGTGGCACGAAGAGCAAGCAACGTGTAAGGACTTGCTACAATTGTGGAAACGTGAGTCATTTTGTTGCGGAGTGCCCGTATGAGAAGAGGGAAGACAATGGTGGCAAGCTCATCCGAAAGGACAAGGCCAAGTCGTTCCCCAGCAAGAGCAACTTCACCAAGAAGACTCCTCCCAAGGCATTGGTGGTACAAGAAGAGTACAATGAGGATGATGACGATGATGAAGGTGATGAGTCGGTTGCCATGGCCTTTGTTGCCATTGCGACGACTCCACGGGTGTCTCTCTTCGACTCACCCAATGAGAGCATCACCGACAAGTGCCTCATGGCTAAAGCCACCAACAAGGTAACCCCCAACATCAAAACTACCATCATTAATCATCCTTCTCCGACAGATAGCATTAATGAACTTGAGGGAGCTAATGTGGAGGAAAATGAGTTTGAGGCCTTTATGGGCAAACTTAAGGGAAAATCCAAGAAGCAATTTGTTGCTCTCTTGGAACAACTTGGTGAAGCCAATGACATGATCGAGGCTCACGAAGACACCATCACTAAGATGGAAGGGCATAGTCGTGACTATGCCGATGAGATTTTGGATCTTTCCAATGATCTTGAGGAAGAGCGTGGTCTTCTTTTGGCTCTTGAGGAGTCACACAACGTTGATCATGCTAAGTTAAAGAAAGATTATGATCATGTCCTCATTGTTTCTCATGTGCTAAACTCCGAGAAGGCCGAACTTGAGGTTGATCTTGCTAGACTCAAAGAGGATTTTGATATACTTGACAAGGCTCACAAGGTCTTGAAGGGTGCTCATGCTAGCCTCAAAGAGTCTCATGATCAACTTCAAGTAAAGCTAACCAAGGAAAAAGCCACTTTTCCTCGTATGATGTTAATTGATAATGCAAATGCTACTAACCCGTGTTGTGAGCATGTGCATCTCGTTGAGGAGAACGCTAAGGTAAAGGGGCAACTTGAGAGAGGTCTTGCGACTTGCATACAAGGAAAGAAGAACCTCAACGACCTCTTGATCAACCAAAAGGGAGTTGTGGCCAAGGAAGGGGCTGGGTACGTGTCCGACTCCAAGAACAAGAAGAAGAATGACAAGATCAAACGACCTCCTCCTCTCATGCAAACCTTTGTGAAGGAGGGAGAAAGTGCCTCCGAGGAGAAGAAGAGGAACAATGCGAAGGGTGGCGTTGTCAAAAAGGGCAATGTCACTCCTCGCATCAAAGTCGGCGACTTTAATCCTTCTTACGTGTTATGTCGTGCTAGTGATGGGCATGTCTATGCCAAATTCGTTGGTTCTCCTCATGAATACATTGAATGGTCTATTTGGGTTCCAAAGACCCTTGTTACTAACATCAAAGGACCCATTACAAAATGGGTACCTAAAACCAAGCATTAATCTCTTGTAGGTGTTTGCTTCCGGTGGGGGATCATGGTTGCTTGATAGCGGAGCTACAAATCATATGACCGGAAGCAAGGACTTGGTGGTGGACGTGCACAAGATTCCATCTATGCCCACCAATGTCGAGTGGGGTGACGCCTCATCCTCTAAGGTATTGGGACTTGGCAAGGTGGTCATCTCTCATGATCTCACGATCGAGAAGGTCATGCTTGTTGAGTCCCTTGCATACAATTTACTTTCCGTTCGTCAACTTGCAATCATGGGCTGCCACTTTCTTTGATATCGATACCGTGACCCTCTTGTGGAGCAAGACTCTTAAAGTAGCCTTTGTTGGGCATGTCGAGAACGGTCTATATGTGATTAACTTTTTGGAGCGACCCACTAAGACCGCGACATGCCTAATGGCTAAAGTTGATGTGGCATGGCTTTGCCATCACCGTCTAGCCCATGTCAATATGAGATCTTTGCAAAGTCTCCTCAAGGGGGACCATGTCCATGGACTAACGAATGTTAGTTTTGCTAAAGATCGTGCTTGCAGTGCTTGTATCAAAGGAAAGCTACATGAGAAGGCTCACCCTCCCACAACTATCATTTACTCAAAGAGGCCTTTGGAGCTCCTTCACATGGATCTCTTTGGGCCTCCATCCTTCGATAGACTTGGGGGTAGGAAGTATTGCTTGGTGGTTGTGGATGACTACTCAAGATACACTTGGGTGTATTTCTTCAAGAGGAAGAGCGAGACCCAACAAACCGTCATTGACTTTGCAAATGAAGCACAACATCAACACAATGCAAAGATCTTCACAATAAGAAGTGACAACGGCACCGAGTTCAAGAACTACACCTTGGATGAGTTTCTTACTGATGAGGGGATCAAGCATCAATATTCCGCACCTTACACCCCTCAACAAAACGGTGTTGTGGAGAGGAAGAACCGGACGTTGATGGATGCGGCAAGGACCATGATGGCGGAGTTCAAGTCTTCGTACAACTTTTGGGCCGAAGCCATCAACACCGCGTGTCATGCATCCAATCAGCTCTACCTCCGCAAGGGCTTTAACAAGACTCCCTATGATATACTCACCGGTAAAAAGCCCAACCTCAAGTACTTTCGGGTGTTCGGGTGTAAGTGTTTCATTCTCAAGAAAGGTGTTCGGTTGTCTAAATTTGAGGCTAGAGCTTATGAGGGCATATTTGTTGGTTATGCTACAAACTCTCATGCTTACCATGTCCTCAATAAATCCACGGGACTTATTGAGGAGACATGTAATGTGGAGTTTGATGAGAATAACGGCTCCCAAGTGGAGCAAAGTGGCACTTGTGATGTAGGTGATGAAATTCCTGCTCAAGCCATAAGAAGAATGGGTGTTGGCTTTATCCTACCCATTGAGGAACCCCTTGTGGCCGAAGGAGAAGGACAAAGCTCCACTCAAGTGGAGCCATCACCAACCCAAGGCCCACACGCTTCTGAAGAACAACATGAAGGCCCTCATCCTCAAGAACATGACCAAGGGCAAGATCATGCTCAAGACGGTGTTGACACATCAAATGATGCCCAAGGTCAAGTTCTCTCCTCCGAGCAAGTTCAAGAACAAGAACAAGCTCAAGACGACGCTCAAGATGATCAAGTGACCACTCCTCATCTCACCCCCGAGGAGGAATTGGAGCGTCGTGCCGCCAAGGTTGCTTCCAAGCTCTCCACCAAGGATCATCTCATGACGAATGTGCTTGGAAGCATAAGAAAGGGGGTAAGCACTCGTAGACAATTAGCAAACTATTGTGAGCATCACGCGTTTGTCTCTTGTGTCGAACCCCACAAGGTCTATGAGGCGCTAGAAGATCCGGATTGGCTCAATGCCATGCATGAAGAACTCAACAACTTCGAGCGCAACAAAGTGTGGAGATTGGTGCCAAGGCCGACGGGGAACCACAATGTCATTGGAACCAAGTGGATATTTAAGAACAAGCAAGACGCCCATGGGATTATCATTCGCAACAAGGCTTGTTTGGTAGCATAAGGCTACTCCCAAGTCGAGGGTATCGACTACGGTGAAACCTTTGCTTCCGTTGCTCGTCTTGAATCTATTCGCATGTTGATTGCTTATGCTTCTCATCATAACTTTAAGTTACAACAAATGGATGTGAAGAGTTCTTTTCTTAATGGTCCCATTAATGAATTGGTTTATGTCAAGCAACCCCCCGGGTTCAAGGATCCCTACTTTCCTGATCATGTGTATCAACTCGATAAGGCACTCTATGGCCTTAAACAAGCCCCACGTGCATGGTATGACCACCTTACCGAGTTGTTACAAGACCGTGGTTTTGAAGTTGGGCTAATCGACCCCACTCTTTTTACTAAGAAGGTCAAAGGGGAGTTGTTTGTGTGCCAATTATATGTTGATGATATCATCTTTGGTTCCCCTAACAAAGCTTTCAATGAGGAATTTGCCGCTCTCATGACCTCAAAGTTCGAGATGTCTTCCATGGGAGAGTTGAAGTTCTTTCTAGGGTTCGAAGTGAAGCAAAGAAGAGAAGGAACCTTCATCAATCAAGCCAAATATACTCAAGACATGCTCAAAAGATTCAAGCTAAGTGATGTCAAGCCAGCTTCCACTCCAATGCCCACCAAGTGCCAACTTGACATAGATCCCAATGGTAAAGCGGTGGATCAAAAGGAATATCGCTCCATGATAGGCTCCTTGCTTTACCTTTGTGCATCTAGACCGGATATCATGTTGAGTGTGGGAATTTGTGCACGGTTTCAAGCCGCACCTAAGGAAATTCACTATGTGGTGGTCAAACGAATCTTTCGATATTTGGCTCATACCCCAAACTTTGCCTTATGGTACCCAAGAGGAGCAAACTTCAAGCTTGTAGGGTATTCGGATTCCGATTGGGCGGGAGACAAAGTGGATAGGAAGTCCACTTCCGGAGGGTGCCAATTCCTTGGTTGCTCTTTGGTAAGTTGGTCTTCCAAAAAGCAAAGTTGTGTGTGTCTCTCGTCCACCGAAGCGGAGTATGTGGCGGCCGGTAGTTGTTGTGCACAACTCTTATGGATGAGGCAAACTTTAAAGGATTACGGTGTCATTTGTGACAAAGTGCCTCTTTGGTGTGACAATGGAAGTGCCATCAAGATCTCTCTCAACCCGGTGCAACACTTCAAGATGAAGCATATCGAGATCCGGTATCACTTCATCCAGGATCACATTAGGCGGGGAGAGATCGAGCTCAACTATGTCAACACTCATGATAACCTTGCAGATATTTTCACGAAGCCCTTGGATGAAGCAAGATTTCGCGAGTTAAGGCATGAGCTAAATATCATTGATTCGAGCAATGTTGCTTGAACCCTTGCACACCCCACCATACTCAACGTGTTGTCTTGTCTAGATGTAGGCATGGACATAGGGGGAGTGTTGTTCTCTCAATGAACTCTCCCTCCCCCCATTATGCATAAATTGATCAAGTCTTTCACATTAGCCATGTTTGATGGTACTTGTGCTTCAAAGACGAGTTTTGGTCATGGACCCAAGGATAATTCTTCGCGGTGCCATACCAATTGACTCAAACATAGGTGGCTACGGCCACCGCCCTCTCTTTGGAGAGGTGGTGTCTCGTGGTTGTTTCGTTTTGTCGTGTGCCTTTCTGCCTTTGTGTGTAGCATGGTCTTGTGGTGTCGTGTTGCCTCGGAGTGTTTGTGCAAAGACCCCGTTTTTTGTGTGCTTGAAACGTGCATCTTCTTGAGCCCATGGTACTACCACGGCTTGCCGCGGTACTACCGCTTTGAGAGGCATGGTACTACCGCGCCATAGCGCGGTACTACCGCTCAGGTGCGGTACTTCGGAAGTACCGCGCCGAGCGGTACTACCGCGATGGGGCACGGTACTACCACGCCGTCGAGGGAGCGTGGGGGTTATGACTCGGGCAGGGGAGTTCCAACTCCCCATACCCATTCACTTGTCTCTCTCCCCACGTCTCTCTCTCTCTCTCTCTCTCTCTCTCTCTCTCTCTCTCTCTCTCTCTCTCTCTCTCTCTTGCTCAAGAACAGCGCCGGAGGCCCTCGCCGGTTCTCCGTCTCTGGCCACTCTCCTCGGATTCCGACCGGTGGGATCGTTCCCCACCACTTCCTCTTGCCATGGACCAAGGTTTTTCCCCAAATCCCTCTTTTTCTTGGTTGTTCTCTCACTTCTAGGTTTTTGGGGAGATGCTTGTTGTTCTTGAGATTTTAGGCCAAATCTATGCAAGAGTAGGATGTAGGAGAGTCGTGTTGCGTAGGAATCATACTTGATATGTTGTCTTGTGGTAGATTTGTCCAACCGTAGTACCGCCGCGGTTTCGCGGGCTTTTCTCAGATTTGAACTTGTTCGGATCTGACGCGGTGCGGTACTACCGTGCCTCATGTGTGGTACTACCGCTCGTGCGGTACTACCACGCTAGCTCGTGCGGTACTACCGCTCATCAGATGCGGTACTACCTCGCTAGCTAAGGCACTAAGCTCGTACTACCGCTCCTAGACCCGGTACTACCGTGACCTTACACGGTACTACCGCGTCTAAGAGAGGTACTACTATCTTAGTTCCGCAGCACTTAGCAGTACTACCATAGGGGTCAAATCTCTCTCTAGGCAATTATCTTGTGTGCTTTCTGCATGTTTCTTTTGCTTTGTTGTGGTCTTTGCATTGATCCCTCTTGTTTGTCGTGGGTGTTTTGCGTTTTGTGTCTCAGGTGGTGGCTCTCGCCGTTCCAATCCCAGTCGTGACACTGGCTCCAAGCGTCTGCGCAATCCTCAAGATGAAGCCCCAGAGGGCTCCAATGCCCCCAAGCGCAATGTCAAGACCACTGCCAGCAAGCAAAAGGAACCTGCTAAGGGCATGGACGAGATTTTAGTCTCTGAGTATGTCGAACGCCGGAGGATCAATCCCTATGTGAATCCTCGGGCTATCCTCAGAGGCACCGAGTTGTTCTGGACCAAGCAACAGGCTCTCATCTATCTGGATGTGATCAAGAGCAAGCAGAATACCTTCGTGGATGTCAAGTGGATCGACATGCATCACATGCGGAAGGACAAGTTTCGTGACTATTTTGGAGAGGCTCTGGACTTGGTGGAGCAGTTTGCTATTGAGCCGGTGATCTCCTTTCACCTTGACTATGACCCTGAGCTTATCTGTCAGTTCTTTGCCTCGGTGTACTCTCATCCCGGGGATGAGCGGAGGATGACCTGGATGACCAACGGCCGTCAGCTGTATGCTACATGGAAAGAGTTCATGGATCTGCTTCACATTCCTGATGACGGGCTTCACACCCCCGTTGGTGTTCGCCCCCACGCCAACTCTGAGTCTGCCAACAAGAACCTGCTTCAGCCTTTCCTTGTTGAGAAGGTGCTCCCCAATGGCAAGTCAACTTGGGTGTTGAACTCCTTTCTGGATATCATGCATCACATCTTCCGCAACACTCTGTTCCCACGCATTGGCGACAAGGACAAGGTCCATGCCTATCTAGGCTCCTGTGTGCAGAGGCATGTTCATCTCAGACTCAGCCACTTGATGTCTCACACATCATGTGGTGTGAGCTTCGGTTTGCGGTGTTCACTCGCAAGGTACCTATCTATGGACTGTACCTGTTTCTGCTGCTCTCCACCACTTGGGAGAAAATGTACCCTGGTGATGAGTTCCTTGCTCAAAACTGGATTCACCATGAGTCCATCAGCATCCGCGTCAAGCCCAACTGGGCCAACACCACTACCCGTGCTGAGGCCTCTTCTGCTAGGAGGGCTGCTGGTGAGGAGGAGGCTGTTGCTGAGAATATTGTTGAGGACCGTGCTGCTAGGTCCACCACAGCTTCCTCTGAGACATCGTGGGCCAAGAAGTTAAAGGACAAAATGAAGACTCTTCTGCATGCAGGCAAAGGGACAGTACAGGGCTCACATGGCAGACAAGGAGAGTCGCCGCCATGACAAGAAGGTTATGAGGCTCTTTGGAGAGGATGTGTCTGGCGGGTCTGAGGACGTCATCACACCTGAGGCTGCCTGGATGTCAAAGCAGGGATACAAGTGGACCAGTTCATAGGAAGACATCGAGGAGACCATCCTCGCCACTAAGTCTGATGAGGAGCACGAGGAGCAGTGGGACGACTTCTCTGCCTGAGCCACCCGTGTGTGTAGGTCTTCTCTCTGCCTTTTTGGCGTCTCGATGCCAAAGGGGGAGAGAGAGTAGGGATTTGCGTTGTGTTGTGCTTGGTGTGTTTGTTTGCTTTGTCGTTTGGACCTCGTTTGCTTTTGTTTGGTTTGTGCCTTCTAGACCTATCCTACATATGGTGTAAGACATATGCACTCTATCTATCTTAGTTAACTTATGTTTGTGCTATCTTGTCTAGTGATAGATATGCCTTGTCTCTATAATATAGGGGGAGCTTTGATCCTAGTATGTGTGCCGTGCAGTCCAAAGCACTCATCTAGGTGGCACACATCTAGGGGGAGCCCGTCTATATTCTAGAGAGGAGGGGTTTGCGGTTACTTAATATTATTTCCCTTGTGCAAATCCCGTATTGTCACCAGTCCACCAAAAAGGGGGAGATTGTAAGGGCATATTTATAACTAAGGTGTTTTGGTGATTGATGACAACGCGTTTGCGGACTAATCGTGTGCCTTGAGTATCCCAGACATTTCATCGCTAGGCACAAGACGGTTGGGTGCCCCTCGAAGACTGTTGAAGACGGCATCTTTTCTACGTTTCTTTTTGGTGGATTTGAGTCATAGGAAAGCCGTACTATTAAGAGGGGGTCCGCGTTGGAAAGGTTTGGGTGGAATCATCACGTACGCGTCTCCTTCTTGTCCCCTCCTTTTTCCCTTGGAGCTTCCTCCGCTTTCTCGCCTCCCTGGTTCTGGCTGCTGAGTTGGGTCGCGGTAGTACTGCTCCCAGGAAAGCGGTAGTACCGTAGGCATCAGCGGTAGTACCGTGCGGTGGCGCGGTAGTACCGCAGGTGCCCACGGTAGTACCGCTCCCCTGGAGCTGCACTACCGCTGCCCACCAGGCTAGTACCGCTCCTTCGCGGTAGTAGGGGCGGATGTAATTTTTTACATCCGCACCTACCGCGATAGTACCACTTTCGCTCCGCGGTAGTACCGCGCTATGCTGTCAGGCAGTAGTACCGCCCCTCGGCAGTACTACTGTGTCGGATTTTTACTTCTTCCATTTCTTTGCGGAAGTAGGCATGGATGTTTCCTCCCCCCTGGCTAGGGGATTTCTGCCTTGCGGTAGTACCGCATGGAGCGCGCGGTAGCACCGCGCTTGCAGAAGTACCGCCCTCAGCTCCTGCGCGTCAGATCTGACCTTGCTGTCGCTGGGGTTGTGGCAGTACCGCGGGCCAGTACGGTAGTACCGCATGGCCATGCGGTAGTATCGCTGGGCGCGGGCTGGTTGGTGGGTAACGGTTGGATCTTTGTCCTACACTATATAAGGGGTCCCCTTCTTCCCCGTTGACTTATCTCTTCCAACCCTAAGCTCCATTATTGCTCTAAGCTCCATTTTCGCCCGATCTCACCCCCTAGCCAATCAAACTTGTTGATTTGTTCGGGAGTGGTTGAGAAGGCCTCGATCCACACTTCCACCAAGAGAAATTTGATTCCCCCCACTAATCCCTTGTGGATCTTGTTACTCTTGGGTGTTTGAGCATCCTAGACGGTTGAGGTCACCGCGAAGCTATAGTCCATTGTGGTGAAGCTTCGTGGTGTCGTTGGGAGCCTCCAATTGAGTTGTGGAGATTGCCCCAACCTTGTTTGTAAAGGTTCGGTCGCCGCCTCCAAGGGCACCAATAGTGGAATCGCGACATCTCGCATTGTGTGAGGGCGTGAGGAGAATATGGTGGCCCTAGTGGCTTCTTGGGGAGCATTGTGCCTCCACACCGCTCCAACGGAGACGTACTTCCTCTCAAAGGAAGGAACTTCGGCAACACATCCTCGTCTCCACCGTCTCCACTCTTGGTTATCTCGTGCCTTTACTTGTGCAAGCTTATTTGTTTCATATCACTTGCTTGTTTGTGTTCCTATCCTTGTTGCATCATATAGGTTGCTCGCCTAGTTGCATATCTAGACAACCTACTTTGATGCAAAGTTTAAATTGTTAAAGAAAAGCTAAAAATTGTTAGTTGCCTATTCACCCCCCCCCTCTAGTCTACCATATCGATCCTTTCATTTGTCTTAGTTGTAAGTCCACCATTGACTCGCAACTACAACTTGATATTGTTTAGTCCCAATTGCAAGTCTGCCCTCGACTCACAACTAGGGCACAACTTTTTTTGTCCCAGTTGCAAGTCCACCACCCGCTCACTTTTTTTGTCCGAGTTGATAGTCTAACCTCCACTCGCAATTGGACCAAACCTTTTTTGTCCAAGATGTAAGTCCATCCTCGACTCGCAACTATGAACCAACCTCTTTTTTCCTAGTTGCAAGTCCAAGCTCGACCCGCAATGGGACAAACTTTTTTTGTCCCAGATACAAGTCCACGCTCAACTCGCAACTGGGCCTGAGCTTTTTTTTGTCCCAGTTGCAAGTCCGTCCTCGACTCGCAACTAGGGTCTGATCTTCTATCTATCCCAGTTGTAAGTACATGTTCAACTCGCAATTAGGGCCCGACCTTTTTTTTGTCCCACGTGCAAGTCCACCCTCGACTCGTAGTTGGAGCACAAATATTTTCTCCAAGAATCAAGTCCATAATCGACTCACAACTGGGGTGCGACCTTTTTTCTTCCGTTGCAAGTCCATCCTTGACTCACAACTGAGCCCTGGTCTTTTTTGTCCCAAT
>NC_041386.1:649819754-649833911 GCF_002162155.2 Triticum dicoccoides
TCGCAACTGCGCCTGTAGTTTGTTTTTTTCCCGGTTGCAAGTCCATCATCAACTCGCAACTGAGCCCGTTGTTTGTTCTTTTCCCTGTTGCATGTCCATCATGTACTCGCAACTGGACTTGTGTTTTTTTTCAACCCAGTTGCAAGTCCATCGTCAACTGACAAAATAGGCTGATTTTTTGTCTCTTACGTGACTAAGCCCTATAATTCATTTTTGGAATGTAGAGTTTTTTTGTTATTCGTAGGATACACGTGCATGTCAAGGTAGATATTAGTACGTGCATATATGCAAGGCCAAGGTATAAAAGGCTACACGACAATCAACGCATACAAATACGCACTAAAAAGTTAAAAAGGTTCACTATACACTAAAAAGTTTAGTTTGTTAAAGTAAATGTTTATCGTATATTAAAAGTATTTCATCCTACGCTAAAAAGTTTGGTTTGTATATAAGAAATGTTTAATGTCGAAACATGTTTCCATTTAAATTTCAGGTTTGCAAAAAACATTCGGGAATTTTAAAAAATGTCCCCATTTTCGGAAAAATGTGGTTTTGCTAAAGTGTTCAGGTTTTCACAAAAAAAATTGTTTTTTCAAAAATTGTTCATATTTCAAAAAATGTTCAGAATTACAAGTATTTGTTCACACTTTTCAAAAAATGTTCGGAGTTCCAAAAATTCTATGCATTTTCAAAAAATATTTAGAATTTTCAAATGTATTCACAAATTTTCAATAAATGTTCAAAAAAGGTTTCCAGATCTGACGCTACATTGAGTTATTAACTATTCATGTTTACCTTAAGCCAACAATAGTCGTTAGTTCTAGTGGCTACAAGAGCGTGCTTTGCTGTCTGATGTTGGCAGTTTGATTCTTGCAATATGCCCGCTACATTTTGCGTCTTTTTTGCAGGAACCGAGACAAAAAAAAGTGAAATAGCGGGCGAGCTGGATAATTAAAGAAGGAAAAAACAAAACAAGCAAAGAAATTTGTCAACAAAAGGACCACGAATCATCTTAGATGTGATATAATATCTCACATCTACATGAGATATAGACAGACCCTATTGTTATATGTTGTTATGATGCGCCAACAAGACCTAAAGTTGTTTGGTTACGGAATGTAGAGTTAACTAGATATTTCCCTCAAGAAAACGCTAGCTTATCTTGACGCCACTCGCTTCTGCAGACTCCGGTATCTTGACGCCACTCTTGTGCAGACTCTCGTATAGGACCTCAAGAAAACGCCAGCATTCCTGGCTGTTTTTCTATTGTTTTACATATTCTTCTAGCTTTCCTGATTTTGCATTCTTTTTGTATATTCTTTTTCTCTTCATTTTCTTTGTATTTTTATTTTTATTTCCTTCTAAAATACACGAACTTCTCAAATTCATGACTTTTTTGAGAACTTTTAGTCAAATTCACTAAAAAATCAATTTTTTTGAACTTTTTACCTTAAATTCGTGAACCTTTTCCATCAAACACGTGAACTTTTCTCAAATCCATATTTTTTTGTTTCGAAATTGATGAAATTTGTTCAAATTCATGAACATTGTTTTGTTCAAATCCATGAAGTTTTTTTCCAATTTCATGAACTTTTTATCAGTTTTCTTTGAAAATTTCCAAATTACAAAACTTTTTCAGATTCATCAATTACTGTTTCAAATTCACAAACTTGTTTTAGATTCATGATTTTTTTCAAAATTATGAACTTTTTCTTTTTTGTGAATTTTTTATTGCATTAACGTTTTTTCAAATTCTTGAACTTTTTTAGTTTTATTTTTTGAACTTTTTTGAAAAGTCAATAGTCAACATGGGTCCTCATCAACGGTAAACAGCGGTTGGTCATCTGGAAACCGAGTGAACCAAGGAAATAAAAAAACCGACCGAAACATGCCCTTTTTTGAGCGAGCGAGTTCTTCTAACAACATTCACAACTTTTTACTTGGGCCGGCCCAAGAGCGGAGGTGCGTGAGTGCCAGTTCTCCTAACCGGCGAAGTAGGCGCCAATAAGAAGCACTCGTCAACAACAACCGAGCAAAAGCATACCCCCAGCCCTCCTCGTTACGCTTTCGGTCTACAAGGGTACGTGGACACACTCTCCCCTCTCGTTGCTATGCATCTCCTAGATAGATCTTGCGTGAGCGTAGGAATTTTTTTGAAATTGCATGCTACATTCCCCAACAGAATGACTGAACCAATCTTAATCATTGGATCAAAGCACGAACAGATTTTACAAACCTTAGCCTTACAAGTCAGAATTTCTTTCTAATGGTAATGTTGTCGATGATGGAATGGAGGACCATGCTGTAGAGGGTGTCGTAACGGATCTAAGTGAAGCAATTCTCCTCCTGATCTCTCTTCCTCTGTCTCGGCGATGGTTGTGTATATTCTGTGTGTCCTCTCCTCTCGCCACAGTAGTGAAAATTGTTTCTGTATATGAGGGGAAGGGATGGACCTGGTATGACCATTGGTATAAGTAGGCACACTTGTACCACACGTCGCCTTCGCTTCTATTAACGCCAACTGAAGATTTTCCCAAAGGTAAAGTGGTCCCCAACAGTTCTCTGGGATGAACAACAATGGTGGAGGCACTTCCGCCTCGGGAAACAATCGTTGATAAATACGAGGGTGTCTCAGAATCAATATATAGCCATGTGCCAGAGAGAGAGAGAGAGAACAAAGGCTAGGTGGGCCCATATGCCCCTATGTAGGTGCCCTAGGGCTCTCAACACCTAGGGTTTGCGTTTGGAGGCCCTAGGCACCCCATGGCTAATCCCCAGGTTCCCATGGGTCCTTGTGAGGCACATATACTCATGCTATTTTCATTTTATGTTTTACCGTCAGATCTTCACATCAATAGATAACACCATAGAAAGTCTGCTGAAAACAAAATTAGTCCTGATTAGTTTTATTCACCCGAGCAAGTTTTGATGGTAAAAGCTATGCAAACGTATCATAACCTCAGCTCTCTCACGCGTCTCGTGTAGCACCATCTTCGCCGCTCCCACGCACTCCCGAACCATCACCGATGTGCCATTTGGTCACCAGCGTTCAAACATCAGCAGTGCTACTAACACGCGGGCCTGGGTGTGGGGTGGTTAGCCCTAACCCTTCCCTATTGGTGAGAGTCTGGCCCGTTAGTCCCTTTACTAAAGAAAACTATTAGAACAATAAGGAGAGAATGACATGTGGGCCTACAAAGTCCAGTTTGACCAGTTCCAGATGGCTTTCAAGCTTTGACATCTGTCCCCGGCCTATCATTATATGTGGTATGTACACAGTGTGTGAGAAAAATTTAGGTTATTTTAAAATCAGAAATTATTTCAAGAAATTCTGGAACAACATTTAAACTGGAGACTTCATAACTATTTCGCCACGACACAAAAAATATGTATAATATATCAAAATGTTTAGAAAAATATCACTTATATGTTCATGCCATTTTTATTTATGGCAAAGAAACTGGACTATCTTTTTAGGTTAAACATCGTTAATGCCCTTTTAATAATTATTGGAGTTGTTGGAAATGCTGTCAGTAGTGAATTTCAACTTCAATTGACATGTTAATTGTTGTATTAGGTCATTTTCAAAGAACCTTTTGCCTTTTAGGTCATTTTCAAAGTATTGTCATACATTGCATATCATTATCATGTTGATGTCTTTGTCGTAGTGGTAAAATGTCATGTCTTGCTATTTCTAGTGTTTCTGCTTCTTTGCGATAGGATTCGGAGATGACATTAGCATGCAAGAACTGGGTAGTGGCAAATCATCGATAATAGGAAAGCAAACCCACTTTGATCATGTTGAATACCAATACTTTAAAAACTTACATTTGTGTCTCCTCCACTATAACTGCATTCAGTTTAGCTAATAATATATCGATAGGTCGTTGTTTAGCCTATTCGTTTGCATAACCTAATCATTGTAATCCTTTATGTATTGTTGTTATAATCCTAGCTAGTATGATTAGGAGTTGCTTTATATTTACCACTTCACAGTCTTCCATATTGTGATATGCTTAGTCATGCTTGTTAGAGGTCGTATTGTGATTCATCGAATGGGTTTTATGAATCACAATTTTTAGTGGACATGAGTAGTGAGACGTGATTAAAATCACTGGGATTAATCAAGATAAACATGCTTAAAGGTCAATATGAGGGGCCATGTTGGAGACATGATGGTTTGTCTTATTTATGCTGCTCTTAGGACCCAAGTTCTCATATCTTTGAACCAAAAATGAGCGTACTACCACGCGTGTCCCCATGAAGGACAACCCTCGACCTACTAACTTGGGTCAGATTGGTCCAGAAGTCGCACCTGGTTTGGGATTTCATGACATACACATGGAAAAGAATGATAAGATGGTTTGATTGCATAATATAGGGATGCATCACATCTGCTAAGTGGGTGAAACATCTTTCAAGAGGGCTTAGGTTGTCCATACAACACCTGGGTTTATATCATAGATTCAGCCAAATTCACGATTACGGATTAAATTCAGTTGGCCGACTCCCTGGACTAGAGTCAAGTGTAAGGTAAGAGTCATAGTCAATCACCTTCTCCCGTCGCATAATGTGAAGTGCGCTATTTGTACTAATGCTAAGAGACTGTCGACGCATGTGGGAAAAGGACTACACCATTGAAGGGTTAAATCTACATGAATAACCGTGTTCATAGTTATGTGACTCCTTGGTGATTTATGCATGGACTAGACAACTTCAATGGTTGCCTGAAAACTAGCAACATAAGTGTGAGATTTAGCTCTGACAGAGTGCCATGGATTGCTTCCTCATGGCTAAGTCGAGGGAGTATTCATGGTAGTGTATGGGTGTGGTGAGTTAAGTTTAGATGGTACTCAAAGAAAAGCTATCTCATCTAGATACAAAATGCTCAGTAATTGTTCCACTTTTACTTAAAAAGCATAGTTTGTGTTGGGGAACGTAGCATGCAATTTCTAAAAATTTCCTACGATCATGCAAGATCTATCTAGGAGATGCATATCAACAAGAGGGCGAGAGTGTGTCCACGTACCCTCGTAGACCGAAAGCATAAGTGTTACGTTAACACGGTTGATGTAGTCAAACGTCTTCACGATCCAACCGATCCAAGTACCGAACGTACGGCACTTCCGTGTTCAGCACACTTCAGCTCGATGATGTCCCTCGAACTCTTGATCCAGTAAGGGGTCGAGGGAGAGCTACGACGGTACGACAGCATGGTGACGGTGATGGTGATGTGATCCACGCAGGGCTTCGCCTAAGCACTACGACGCTATGACTGGAGGAGTAAACTATGGAGGGGGGCACCGCACATGGCTAAGAGAACAACTGTTGTGCCTTTGGGGTGCCCCCTGCCCCCGTATATAAAGGAGAGGGGGAGGAGGTGGCCGGCCTAGGAGGGCCGCATCAAGGGGGAGAGTCCTACTAGGATTCCATTCCTAGTAGGATTCACCCTCCTTCCTTCCAACGGAGAGGGGGAAAGGGGAAAGAGGGGAGAGGGAGAAGGAAAGGGGGGACGCGCCCCCATGCCTTGTCCAATTCGGATTGCCAAGGGGGCGCCACCTCCCGTGGCCTGCCTCCTCTCCTCCACTATGGCCCATTAGGCCCATTAACTATCCCGGGGGGTTCCGTTCCCGGGGGGTTCCGATAGCCTCCCGATACTCCGATAAATCCCCAAACCTCTTCGGAACCATTCCGGTGTCTGTATATAACCTTCCAATATATGAATCTTTACCTCTCGACGATTTCGAGACTCCTCGTCATGTCCGTGATCTCATCCGGGACTCTAAACAAACTTCGGTCACCCAAACACATAACTCATAATACAAATCATCATCGAACGTTAAGCGTGCAGACCCTACGGGTTCGAGAACTATGTAGACATGACCGAGACACATCTCCGGTCAATAACCAATAGCGGAACTTGGATTCTCATATTGGTTCCTACACATTCTATGAAGATCCTTAACGGTCAAACCGCATAACAACATACGTCATTCCCTTTGTCATCGGTATGTTACTTGCCCGAGATCCAATCGTCGATATCGTCATACCTAGTTCAATCTCATTACCGGCAAGTCTCTTTACTCGTTTTGTAATGTATGATCCCGCAACTAACTCATTAGTCACATTGCTTGCAAGGCTTATAGTGATGTGCATTACCGAGTGGGCCCAGAGATACCTCTCTGATACACGGAGTGACATATCCTAATCTCGATCTATGCCAACCCAACAAACACCTTCGGAGACACCTGTAGAGCATCTTTATAATCACCTAGTTATGTTGTGACGTTTGATACAACACAAGGTGTTCCTCCGGTATTCGGGAGTTGCATAATCTGATAGTCAGAGGAATATGTATAAGTCGTGAAGAAAGTAATAGCAATAAAACTAAACGATCATAACGCTAAGCTAATGGATGGGTCTTTTCCATCACATCATTCTCTAATGATGTGATCCCGTTCATCAAATGGCAACACATGTCTATGGTCAGGAAACTTAACCATCTTTGATTAACGAGCTAGTCAAGTAGAGGCATACTAGGGACACTTTGTTTGTCTATGTATCCACACATGTATCAAGTTTCCAGTTAATACAATTCTAGCATGAATAATAAACATTTATCATGATATAAGGAAATATAAATAACAGCTTTATTATTGCCTCTAGGGCATATTTCCTTCAGTCTCCCACTTGCACTAGAGTCAATAATATAGTTCACATCGCCATGTGATTCAACACCAATAGTTCACATCATCATGTGACCAACACCCAAAGGGTTTACTAGAGTCAATAATCTAGTTCACATCACCATGTGATTAACACCCAAAGAGTACTAAGGTGTGATCATGTTTTGCTTGTGAGAGAAGTTTAGTCAACTGGTCTGCCACATTCAGATCCGTCTGTATTTTGCAAAGTTCTATGTCTACAATGCTCTGCATGGAGCTACTCTACCTAATTGCTCCCACTTTTAATATGTATCTAGAATGAGACTTAGAGTCATCCAGATCAGTGTTAAAGCCTGCATCGACGTAACTCTTTATGATGAACTCTTTATAACCTCCATAACCGAGAAATATTTCCTTAGTCCTCTAAGGATAATTTTGACCGCTGTCCAGTGATCTACTCCTGGATCACCATTGTACCCCTTTGCCAAACTCATGGCAAGGTACACAATAGGTCTGATATACAACATGGCATACTTTATAGAACCTATGGCTGAGGCATAGGGAATGACTTTCATTCTTTCTCTATCTTTTGCCATGGTCGGGTTTTGAGTCTTACTCAACTTCATACCTTACAACTCAGGCAAGAACTCCTTCTTTGACTGATCCATTTTTAACTCCTTAAAAATCTTATCAAGGTATGTACTCATCGAAAGTCTTATCAAGCGTCTTGATCTATCTTCATAGATCTTAATGCCCAATATGTAAGTAGCTTCACCGAGGTCTTTCTTTGAAAAAACTCCTTTCAAACACTCCTTCATGATTTCCAGAAAGTTCTACATCATTTCCGATCAACAATATGTCATTCACATATACCTATCAGAAAGGTTGTAGTGCTCCCACTCACTTTCTTGTAAATACAGGCTTCACTGCAAGTCTGTACAAAAATATATGCGTTGATCAACTCATCAAAGCGTATATTCCAACTCTGAGATGCTTGCACCAGTCCATAGATGGATCGCTAGAGCTTGCACACTTTGTTAGCACCTTTAGGATTGAGAAAACCTTCTGGTTGCATCATATAAAACTCTTCTTTAATAAATCCATTAAGGAATACAGTTTTGACATCCATTTGCCAAATTTCATAAAATGCGGCAATTGCTAACATGATTCAGACAGACTTTAAGCGTCGATATGAGTGAGAAAATCTCATCGTAGTCAACACCTTGAACTTGTTGAAAACCTTTTGCGACAATTCAAGCTTTGTAGATAGTAGCACTACTATCATCGTCTGTCTTCCTCTTGAAGATCCATTTATTCTCAATGGCTCGCTACTCATCGGGAAAGTCAATCAAAGTCCATACTTTGTTCTCATACATGGATCCCATCTCAGATTTCACGGCCTCAAGCCATTTCACGGAATCTGGGCTCATCATCGCTTCCTCATAGTTCATAGGTTCGTCATGGTCTAGTAACATGACTTCCGAAATAGGATTACCGTACCACTCTGGTGTGAACCGTACTCTTCTTGACCTACGAGGTTCGGTAGTAACTCGATCTGAAGTTTCATGATCATCATCATTAACTTCCTCACTAATTGGTGTAGGAATCACTGGAACTGATTTCTGTGATGAACTACTTTCCACTTCGGGAGAAGGTACAATTACCTCATCAAGTTCTACTTTCCTCCCACTCACTTCTTTCGAGAGAAACTCCTTCTCTAGAAAGGATCCATTCTTAGCAACGAATATCTTGCATTCGGATCTGTGATAGAAGCTGTACCCAACAGTTTCCTTTGGGTATCCTATGAAGACACATTTCTCCGATTTGGGTTCGAGCTTATCAAGTTGAAGCTTTTTCACATAAGCATCGCAGCCCCAAACTTTAAGAAACGACAGCTTGGGTTTCTTGCTAAACCACAATTCATATGATGTCATCTCAACAGATTTAGATGGTGCCCTGTTTAACGTGAATGCAGTCATCTCTAAAGCATAACCCCAAAACGATAACGGTAAATAGGTAAAAGACATCATAGATTGCACCATATCTAATAAAGTACGGTTACGGCATTCAGACACACCATTACGCTGTGGTGTTCCAGGTGGCGTGAGTTGCAAAACTATTCCACATTGTTCCAAATGAAGACCAAACTCGTAACTCAAATATTCACCTCCATGAACAGATCGTAGAAACTTTATTTTCTTGTTACGATGATTTTCCACTTCACTCTGAAATTCTTAGAACTTTTCAAATGTTTCACACTTATGTTTCATTAAGTAGATATACCCATATCTGCTCAAATCATCTGTGAAGGTCAGACAATAACGATACCCGCCGCGAGCCTCAACACTCATCAGACCGCATACATTAGTATGTATTATTTCCAATAAGTCTGTGGCTTGCTCCATTGTTCCGGAGAACGGAGTCTTAGTCATCTTGCCCATGAGGCATGGTTCGCAAGCATCAAGTGATTCATAATCAAGTGATTCCAAAAATCCATCAGCATAGAGTTTCTTCATGTGCTTTACACCAATATGACATAAACGGCAGTGCCACAAATAAGTTGCACTATCATTATTAACCTTGCATCTTTTGGCTTCAATATTATGAATATGTGTATCACTATAATCGAGATTCAACAAAAAAGACCACTCATCAAGGGTGCATGACCATAAAATATATTACTCATATAACTAGAACAACCATCATTCTCTGATTTAAATGAATAACCATCTCACATTAAACAAGATCCAGATATAATGTTCATGCTCAACGCTGGCACCAAATAACAATTATTCAGGTCTAAAACTAATCTTGACGGTAGATGTAGAGGTAGCATGCAGACGGCGATCACATCAACCTTGGAACCATTTCCGACGCGCATCGTCACCTCGTCCTTAGCCAATCTTTGTTTAATTCATAGACCCTGTTTTGAGTTGCAAATATGAGCAATAGAACCAGTATCAAATACCCTGGTGCTACTACGAGCATTAGTAAGGTACACATCAATAACATGTATATCAAACATACCTTTCACTTTGCCATCCTTCTTATCCGCCAAATACTTGGGGCAGTTCCGCTTCCAGTGACCAGTTCCTTTGCCGTAGAAGCACTCAGTTTCAGGCTTAGGTCCAGACTTGGGCTTCTTCCCTTGAGCAGCAACTTGCTTGCTATTCTTCTTGAAGTTCCCCTTCTTCCCTTTGCCTTTTTTCTTGAAACTAGTGTTCTTGTTAACCATCAACACTTGATGCTCCTTCTTGATTTCTACCTCCGCAGCCTTTAGCATTGCGAAGAGCTCGGAATTGTCTTTTCCATCCCTTGCATATTATAGTTTATCACGAAGCCTTTATAGCTTGGTGGCAGTGATTGAAGAATTCTGTCAATAACACTATCATCAAGAAGATTAACTCCCAGCTGAGTCAAGTGGTTATGGTACCCAGACATTATGAGTATGTGTTCACTGACGGAACTATTCTCCTCCATCTTGCAGCTATAGACCTTGTTGGAGACTTCATATCTCTCAACTCGGGCATTTGCTTGAAATATCAACTTCAACTCCTGGAACATCTCATATGCTCCATGACATTCAAAACGTCTTTGAAGTCCCGATTCTAAGCCGTAAAGCATGGCACACTGAACTATCGAGTAGTCATCAGCTTTGCTCTGCGAGACGTTCATAACGTCCGGAGTTGCTCCTGCAGCGGGTCTTGCACCTAGCGGTGCTTCCAGGACGTAATTCTTCTGTGCAGCAATGATGATAATCCTCAAGTTATGGACCCAGTCCGTGTTGTTGCTACCATCATCTTTCAACTTAGCTTTCTCTAGGAACGCATTAAAATTCAAGGGAACGGTAGCACGGGCCATTGATCTACAACAACATAGATATGCAAAAACTACCAAGACTTAGTTCATGATAAATTAAAGTTCAATTAATCATATTACTTAAGAACTCCCACTTAGATAGACATCCCTCTAGTCATCTAAATGATCACGTGATCCATATGAACTAAACCATGCCCGATCATCACGTGAGATGGAGTAGTTTTCAATGGTGAACATCACTATGTTGATCATATCTACTATATGATTCACGTTCGACCTTTCGGTCTCAGTGTTTCGAGGCCATATCTGCATATGCTAGGCTCGTCAAGTTTAACCCGAGTATTCTACATGTGCAAAACTGGCTTGCACCCGTTGCATGTGAATGTAGAGCTTATCACACCCGATCATCACATGGTATCTCGGCACGATGAACTGTAGCAACGGTGCATACTCAGGGAGAACACTTATACCTTGAAATTTAGTAAGGGTCATCTTATAATGCTCCCACCGTACTAAGCAAAATAATATGCATAAAATATAAACATCACATGCAATCAAAATATGTGACATGATATGGCCATCATCATCTTGTGCCTTTGATCTCCATCTCCAAAGCACCGTCATGATCTCCATCGTCACCGGCTTGACACCTTGATCTCCATCGTAGCGTCGTTATCGTCTCGCCAACTAGTGCTTCTACGACTATCGCTACCGCTTAGTGATAAAGTAAAGCAATTACATGGCGATTGCATTTCATACAATAAAGCGACAACCATAAGGCTCCTGCCAGTTGCTGATAACTTTTACAAAACATGATCATCTCATACATCAATTTATATCTCATCACATCTTGACCATATCACATCACAACATGCCCTGAAAAAACAAGTTAGACGTCCTCTACTTTATTGTTGCAAGTTTTAGGTGGCTGCTACGGGCTTCTAGCAAGAACCGTTCTTACCTACGCATCAAAACCACAACGATTTTTTTGTCAAGTGTGATGTTTTAACCTTCAAGAAGGACCGACCATAGTTAAACTCGATTCAACTAAAGTTGGAGAAACAGACACCCGCCGACTGTGACACCCCCGATTCAATCGTACACTAATCATACATGCAAACATGTACGATCCAGATGAGGTACTCACGGGAAGATATCACAACACAACTCTACAAATAAAAATGAGTCATACAAGCATCATATTACAAGCCAGGGGCCTCGAGGGCTCGAATACAAGAGCTCGATTATAGACGAGTCAGCAGAAGCAACAATATCTGAGTACAGACATAAGTTAAACAAGTTTGCCTTAAGAAGGCTAGCACAAACTGGGATACAGATCGAAAGAGGCGTAGGCCTCCTGCTTGGGATCCTCCTAGACTACTCCTGGTCATCGACAGCGGGCTGCACGTAGTAGTAGGCACCCCCAGTGTAGTAGGAGTCGTCGTCGAGGGTGACATCTGGCTCCTGGACTCCAGCGTCTGGTCGCAGCAATCGGGTATAGAAAGGGGGAAAAGAGGGAGCAAGGCAACCGTGAGTACTCATCCAAAGTAATCGCAAGCAAGGAGCTACACTACATATGTATGCATTGGTATCAAATGGAATAAGGCTATGATATGTGGACTGAACTACAGAATGCCAGAATAAGAGGGGGATAGCTAGTCCTATCGAAGACTACGCTTCTGGCCACCTCCATCTTGCAGCATGTAGAAGAGAGCAGAAGGTAAGTCCACCAAATAGCATCGTGTAGCATAATCCTACCCGGCGATCCTCTCCTCGTCGCCCTGTTAGAGAGCGGCCACCGGGTTGTATCTGGCACTTGGAAGGGTGTGTTTTATTAAGTATCCGGTTCTAGTTGTCATAAGGTCAAGGTACAACTCCAAGTCGTCCTGTTACCGAAGATCATGGCTATTCGAATAGATTAACTTCCCTACAGGGGTGCACCACATTTCCCAACACGCTCGATCCCCTTTGTCCGGACACACTTTTCTGGGTCATGCCCGGCCTCGGAAGATCAACACATCGCAGCCCTACCTAGGCACAACAGAGAGGTCAGCACGCCGGTCCAAATCCTATGCGCGCAGGGGTCTGGGCCCATCGCCCATTGCACACCTGCACGTTGCGTACACGGCTGGTGAGCAGACCTAGCAACCTCCATTACAAAGAAAGTTGCGTTACGCGGTCCAACCGGACGCACGCCACTCGGTCGCTGACGTCACGAAAGCTTCGGCTGATACCACGACGTCGAGTGCCCATAACTGTTCCCGCGTAGTTAGTTAGTGCGTATAGGCCAGTATCCAGACTCAGATCAAATACCAAGATCTCATTAAGCGTGTTATCTTGAAGTCACCGCGAACACCGACCAGGGCCAAGCCCACCTCTCTCCTAGGTGGTGTCAACCTGCCCTGTCGCTCCGCCACAAAGATCCACCCATAGGACCGTCGGGACAAAGGTCCTTTCAGCCCCCAATATGTGAATCACTCACGGGTACTTCTTGAGCCAACCCGACTTTAGTCATCACATGTATCATGTATAAAGTATATAGTATATACCCGTGATCACCTCCCGAGTGATCACGGCCCGATAGTATAGCATGGCAGACGGACAAGAATGTAGGGCCACTGATGATAAACTAGCATCCTATACTAGGCTTTAGGATTGCAGGTAAAGGTAACAACAGTAGTAGCAAGGGAAGGCTATGCATCAGGATAGGATTAACGGAAAGCAGTAACATACTATACTACTCTAATGCAAGAAGTAGAGAGAAGAGTAGGCAATATCTGGTGATCAAAGGGGGGGCTTGCCTGGTTGCTCTGTCAAGAGAGAGGGGTCGTCAACACCGTAGTCGTACTGGGTAGCAGCGGCGTCGGTCTCGGTGTCTAGCGAGAGAAGAGGGGGAAGAAACAATAAATATTAAGCAAACAGATGCATGACGATGCAGAACATGACAAAGTGTGATGCTAGGGGTGCCCTAACGCGGTAAGAGGTGGTACTGGTGAAGGGGGGGGGGACATCCGGGAAAGTATCCCCGATGTTTCGTGTTTTCGGGCAGAGGTACCGGAGGGGGAAAGTTGCGTGTTCGCTATGCTAGGGATGTGTGGCGGACGAACGGGCTGCGTATCTGGATTCATCTCGTCGTCCTGAGCAACTTTCATGTACAAAGTTTTTTCATCCGAGCGACGGTTTATTTTATATTAATTTTAAAAGATTTAAATCATTTTTAGGATTTATCTAATTATTTTCATTCAAGATTGTCCAAAATAGCGTATGCTGACGTCAGCATAACGTAAGCAGTCAACAGGAGGTTGACTGGTCAAACTGACGTGTGGGACCCACTTGTCATACTCTATTTAGATAATTAACAGTTAATTAAGTTAATTAGTGTTTAGGTTATTCTAAACAGAATTAATTAAGTTAATTAAGTAATTACTTAATTAATTAATTAAAGCTTTTAGTATTTATTGTTATTTTTAATTATTTTATTTATTATTATTATTATTATTATTATTTTAAACCGTGCTGGTCGTGGGGGCCCCCTGTCATAGGCACAGGGGGCCTTAACGGGTTTTGGGTGCTGGGGCGACGGTTGTCGCCCGAACGGGCGCGTGCCCGAGGGGCGCTGGGCGCCGCCGGGGCGGACCCGAGCGACGGCGGCAGCGATGCCACAGACCGGGGC